>NW_027207055.1:0-61485 GCF_032191515.1 Phaenicophaeus curvirostris
GGGAGAATGGGGGGATTTGGGGGGTCTGGGGGGGGAATGGGGGGATTTAGGGGGAGAATGGGGGGATTTGGGGGGTCTGGGGGGGGAATGGGGGGATTTAGGGGGAGAATGGGGGGATTTGGGGGGTTTGGGTGGGGAAATGGGGGGATTTAGGGGGAGAGTGGGGGGATTTGGGGGGTTTGGGTGGGAAATGGGGGGATTTAGGGGGAGAGTGGGGGGATTTGGGGGGTTTGGGTGGGAAATGGGGGGGATTTAGGGGGAGAATGGGGGGATTTGGGGGGTCTGGGGGGGGAATGGGGGGATTTAGGGGGAGAATGGGGGGATTTGGGGGGTCTGGGGGGGGAATGGGGGGATTTAGGGGGAGAATGGGGGGATTTGGGGGGTTTGGGTGGGGAAATGGGGGGATTTAGGGGGAGAGTGGGGGGATTTGGGGGGTTTGGGTGGGGAAATGGGGGGATTTAGGGGGAGAGTGGGGGATTTGGGGGGTCTGGGTGGGGAAATGGGGGGATTTAGGGGGAGAGTGGGGGGATTTGGGGGGTTTGGGTGGGGAAATGGGGGGATTTAGGGGGAGAATGGGGGGATTTGGGGGGTCTGGGTGGGGAAATGGGGGGTTTAGAGGGGGAATGGGGGGATTTGGGGGGTCTGAGGGGGGAAATGGGGGCACTTGAGGGGGTCTGGGGGGGTCCAGGGGGTTTTGGGGGTTCGCGGTGCAGGAAGAGGCGCAGCCGCTGTACGAAGTATAGAACCGTGTATTCCTCTGTGCGCGGCGGAGGGGGGGCCCGGGGGGGGGGGGAGGGGGGAGGTGGGTTTTTGGGGGGGGCCCCGGGGGTTTTGGGGGGGCCCCGGGGGGGTTTTGGGGGTCCCGGACCCCGATAGGGGCTGGATAAATTAAAAAAAACGAACCCAAAGAAGGGATCCGGGGGGGTGGTAAAAAAAACACGATTGATGGGGGGATTGGGGGGGCCCTTCGGGTTGGGGGGGGGGACACCTGAACCCCACGCAGGGGGGGGGGTCCTGCATCCCCCGGGCCCCTCCGACGCCCCCCAAGGGGTGAGGGACCCCCCCCTGCACCCCCTTTTCCCTTGAGGGGGGGGCACACAGGACCACGGGGGTGTCACCTGGCGGGGGGGGGGACCCCGGTTTGAGGGAGCCCATTTTGGTGGGGGGGGGGGGACGGCCCCTTTTGGGGGGAGCAGCCCCAGTTTGAAGTGGGACACCCCCATTTCGAAGGGGGGAGGGCACCCCGGTTGGAGGGGGGCAGCCCGTTTCGGGGTGGGGCAGCCCCATTTTGAAGGGGGACACCCCCATTTTGAGGGGGGACACCCCAATTTTGAAGGAGGACGCCCCCATTTTGAGGGGGGACACCCCCATTTTGGGGAGGACGCCCCCATTTTGAGGGGGGACAGCCATTTCGGGGAGGACAGCCCCATTTTGAAGGGGGACACCCCCATTTTGAAGGGAGAACACCCCCATTTTGAAGGGAGAACACCCCCATTTTGAGGGGGGACACCCCCATTTTGAAGGGGACACCCTAATTTTGACGGGGGACACCCCCATTTTGAAGGAGGACACCCCCATTTTGAGGGGGGACGCCCCCATTTTGAGGGGGCACAGCCATTTCGGGGAGAACACCCCCATGTGGAAAGGGGAACCCCACATTTTGAGGGAGGGGCTGCTCGTTTCGAGGGGGGGACCCCCTATTTTGAGGGGGGACCCCCCCATTTGGAGGGGGGGCGGCCATTTTGGGCCGAGCGGCCCCCCGTTTCGGGGCCCCCGTCGCCCCCCTCAGACGTAATACTCCTTGTCCTTGTTGCGCCGCGCCTTGCCGGGCGGCTTGGGGGGCGCGGGGGGCGCCTTCTCCTTGGGGGCGTTGGCGGGGGCGGCGTTGGGGGCTCCCGCGTTGGCGGCGTTGATGGCGGCGTTGGCGGCGGCGTTGGCGGCGGCGTTGGCGGCGCCGATGTAATGGCGGCTCTGGTCCACCTGGTAGGAGCCCTCGTCGCGGTTGCGGTACTTGTACATGGCGTAGAGCAGGATGAGGATGCAGAGCGCGGCGGCCGCCACGATGCCGACCACCATGCCGGTGGTGCCGCCCGCTTCCCGCACCACCTCGACGGCGCCCGGCGCGGCGGCTGTGGGGACAACGGGGCGGCGGGTGACCGGGGCGGCCGTCACGCGGGGGGCCCTGCCGGACGAGCCCTCGCGCGGGTGCCGCTCGCCCGCCGGCACCAGCCCGGGCAGCGGGGCGGCGGCGGCGGCCGTGGGGACGGTGGCGTCGGCGGGGGTGACGAGGTTTCCCTCGTCCTCCTCCTCCTGCTCGTCCTCGTCCTCGTGGCGAGAAGCCGTCGCGTCGCCCCCGCGCCCCGCGAAGTCCTCGTCGTCGGACGGCGCCAGGTTGGCGTCGCCCGCCTCGCCCGAGGCGAAGCCCGAGGGCTCCTCGCAGTCGGGGCCGCAGGCGGGGGGCGCGGACGACACCCCGGACGGACCCGGCGACGACGCCGGCAGCACCAACTCGCCGCCTGCGGAGAGAGAAACGGGGCGGGGGGGGACCCCGCGTCAGCCCCACGCCGACGCGCCCCGGCCCCCCGACCCCCCCCCGGCGCTCCCAACCTTCCACTTTTTTGCCTTTTTATTTGCCTTTTTTTTTTTTTTTGCCTTTTTTTTTTTTTTTTGCTTATCTAGCATTTTTTTTCCTCTTATTACCGATTTTCTTATTATTTTTTTTTTTTTTTTAGAGCAAAACCGCGGCGCTGCCGTCAACTTACATCGCGGGATGGGGCCGGGTGATTTTAGCGTGGAGGAAAAAGAAATTGCAGGAAGGAAGGGAAAGCAAAGAACAAAAACGAGAGAAAAAAAGAGAGGAAAGAAGAGAAAAAACAAAAAGAACAAAAAGGAAAGAAGAGAAGAAGACACTCGGTGAGAAGGTGCTGCCGGCTCCCCTGCGGCGCCGGCCCGGCCGGCCCTGCCTGCGGCCACCGGCCCTCGGCCAGCGAGCCCTGACTCCAGCCGGCCACTGCCCAGGCACGCTCAGCCACCACCATCCGTCCATCCAGCCATCCACGGATCCCTCCATCCGCCCACGGAACCATCCACCGATCCATCTATCCATCCATGGAACCATCCATCGACTCATCGATCCATCCACGATCCACCTGTGCATCCATGGATCCATCCACTGATCCATCCATCCACTGATCCATCCATCCGCTCTTGGAACCATCCATCGATTCATCAATCCATCCATGAGCCACCTCTCCCTCCATGGATCCATCCATCCACCCATGGAACCATCCACGGATCCGTCCATCCACCCTTGGAACCATCCATCGATTCATCGATCCATCCATGGAACCATCCATCGATTCATCAATCCATCCATGATCCACCTCTCTATCCATGCATCCATCCATCCACCCATGGAACCATCTACTGATCCATCCATCCACCCTTGGAACCATCCATCGATTCATCAATCCATCCCTGATCCACCTCTCCATCCATGGATCCGTCCACTGAACCATCCATCCACCTGTGGAACCACCCATCGATTCATCGATCCATCCATCCATGGAACCATCCATTGATCTACCTATTGATCCATCCATCCACCCACTGATTCATCCATCCATGGATCCATCCACTGATCCATCCAATCACCCATGGAACCATCCATTGATCCATCGATCCATCCATGATCCACCTGTCCATCCATGGAACCATCCATGGAACCATCCATTGATCCATTGATCCACCCAATGATCCACCCAATGATCCACCTCTCCATCCATGGAGCCATCCACCCATCCTTCCATCCATCCATGGAACCATCCATTGATCCATCCATCCATCCATCCATCCATCCATCCACCTCTCCATCCATGGAACCATCCACCCGTCCTTCCATCCATCCACAGACCCAGCTCTTGGGTTGGAAGAGACCTCAAAGCCCATGCAGCTCCCCCCCCGCCACGGGCCACCTCGCATCCCCTTCAAACTCCTCAAAAACGCAAATTCCACACCCAAATCCCCTCAAAAACACTCCGAAACCACAGTTTTCTCTCTGAATCTCCTCACAGCCCTCCCTAAACTCTCCCAGAACACAACTTTTCACTCAAATCTTCTCGAATTCCTCCTGGAACTCCTCCGAAATGCCGCTTTTACCTCAAATTCCTTCACAAACTCCATAAAAATGTGGCTTTTACATCAAACTCCCCTCATAACCTCCCCACAAATGCGACTTTTGCCTCATTTTTCTTTCAAATTGCCCTTTTTACCTCATACTCCCCCTCCAAGTCCCTAAATACGCAACTTGACCTCAAATTTTCTCACATTTCTCCTCACTCCAACCAAAACTCAGATTCTGTGTCCCGCGGCTTGGGATGCAGCTCAGGACGCGGGAGGTTTCGGGGCTGGAGCTCGCGTCGAGCTTCTCCTCCAGCCCCACAAGATCTTCTCCTTCTCCATCCGACCTGGATCCGTTCGGGATTGTCCAGACCCAGGGGCCTCGCTGAACGTCATGAGGTTCATCCCATCTCTCCAACATGGCCAGGTGCTTTTGGATCCATCCCGTTCCTCTGGATCCTTCCTGTCCCTCTGGATCCATCTCCTCCCTCTGGATCCATCTCCTCCCTCTGGATCCATCTCTTCCTTCTGGATCCATCTCCTCCCTCTGGATCCATCTCTTCCTTCTGGATCCATCTCCTCCCTCTGGATCCATCTCTTCCTTCTGGATCCATCTCTTCCTTCTGGATCCATACCATTCCTCTGGATCCATCCCATTCCTCTGGATCCATCTCATCCCTCTGGATCCAACTTTTCCTTCTGGATCCATCCCATTCCTCTGGATCCATCTCCTCCTTCTGGATCCATCCCATTCCTCTGGATCCTTCCCATTCCTTCTGGATCCATCTCTTCCTTCTGGATCCATCTTCTCCTTCTGGATCCATCCCATTCCTCTGGATCCTTCCCATTCCTTCTGGATCCATCTCCTCCTTCTGGATCCATCCCATTCCTCTGGATCCATCTCATCCCTCTGGATCCAACTTTTCCTTCTGGATCCATCTCTTCCTTCTGGATCCATCCCATCCCTCTGAATCCATCTCGTCCCTCTAGATCCACCTCATCCCTCTAGACCCACCTCATCCCTCTAGATCCATCTCGTCCCTCTGGATCCAACTTTTCCTTCTAGATCCATCTCTTCCTTCTGGATCCATCCCATTCCTCTGGATCCACCTTGTCCCTCTGGATCCATCTCATCCCTCTGGATCCGTCCTGTTCCCTCTGGGAAGACGCTGGATGCTCCACACAAGCCCAGGTCGATGACGCTGGTCCCTCCTCCACATCCCAGGAAGCTCCATCCGGAGAGCCCCACGTTCTCCCTACTCCCCCCTTGATCCCCAACGTTCCTACAGAAGCTTTTTCTTCTTGTCCTGGACCTCCCTGGCTGGATTCAATCCCACATGGACCTTGCTCTCCCAACCGGATCCCTGGCTGCTCCTGCCCCTCTTCCACCTCTGGAAGCTCCTCCTTGAATCACAGAATCACCAGCTTGGAAAAGTGTCCTCCTCGCTCCGTGTCCTCATTCCGTGTCCTCCTCGTTCCGTGTCCTCCTCATTCCGTGTCCTCCTCGCTCCGTGTCCTCATTCCGTGTCCTCCTCGTTCCGTGTCCTCCTCATTCTGTGTCCTCCTGGCTCCTTGTCCTCCTCGCTGCCCTGTGGATCCCGGAATCCACCATCCGAGGTCCTCTGGCTCCTCCGTGTTGGGATCGAGGTCCAGCCTGGATCCTCCTCCTCGGCTCTTCCAGCCCTTGGAGGACGTTTGGACCCTGCAACCCCTGGATCCAGCCTCAACCTGTCCAGCCACGTGTCCGTGTGTCCATCCAGCCATGAAGCCATCCATCAGCAACCACGTCCGTCTGTCCTTCCACCCGAGGATCCAGCACCCGTCCCACATCCAGCCTCGTGTCCATCCATCATCCACCCACCCAGGCGTCCGTGTGTCCATCCAGCCTCGGTTCCACCTGTCCGTCCGTCCATCCATCCATCCATCCATCCATCCATCCATCCATCCATCTTCATGTCCGTCTGTCCGTCCAGCCTCGGTTCCGCCCGTCCAGCTCTGAGCCCAGCCAGCCTGGGGGTCCATCTGTCCGTCCATCCGTCTGTCCGGCCGCGATTCCACGCCTCCAGCCTCACATCTGTCCGTCCGTCTGTCCATCCCTGAGCCCATTCATCCATCCATCCATCCATCCATCCACGAGGCTGTCTGTCTGTCCATCCGTCTGTTGTCCTTGTCCATCCGTCGTCCCTGTCCGCCTGTCCGTCTGCTGTCCTTGTCCGTCCTTCCCCATCCTGCTGGGGGGGCACGAGGCCTCGCACGAGCGTGCGACGGCCTCGCACGAGGGGACCCGGGGCCCTCCTTGTCTGTCTGTCTGTCCATCCGTTGGGGCGTGTGCGGGGTTGGGCGGGGGGGGGGGGACGGACGGGGCTGCGGGCGAGGGGGGGTCCATGTGCAGGCGTGTGCACACGTGTGTGCGTGTGAGCGGCTGCCGCGTGTGTGCGTGCGAGCAGCCGTGCGCCGGCCTGCGCACACGCGTGTGCCTCGGCGGCTCCCTGGGGAAGCGTGTCCTGCCCCCACACGCGTGTCCCGCCCCACACGCGTGTCCCACGTGCGTGTGTCACCTCATGCGTATGCTCCATGTGTGTCTCCCACCCCATACGTGTGCCCCACAGGTGAGTCCAGCCCCACGTGTGTGCCCTACAGGTGTGTCCCGTGCCATACGTGTGCCCCACAGGTGTGTCCCGTGCCATACGTGTGCCCTACAGGTGTGTCTAGTCCCACTCGTGTGCCTCACAGGTGAGTCCAGCCCCATACACGTGCCCCACAGGTGTGTCTGGCTCCATACGTGTGCCCCACAGGTGTGTCTGGCCCCACGCGTGTGCCCCACAGGTGTGTCCAGCCCCACGCGTGTGCCCCACAGGTGTGTCCCGTGTCATACGCGTGCCCCACAGGTGTGTCTAGTCCCACTCGTGTGCCTCACAGGTGAGTCCAGCCCCATACGCGTGCCCCACAGGTGAGTCCTGCCCCACGCGTGTGCCCCACAGGTGTGTCCCGCCCCATACGTGTGCCCCACAGGTGAGTCCTGCCCCACTCGTGTGCCCCACAGGTGAGTCCTGCCCCATACGTGTGCCCCACAGGTGTGTCTGGCCCCACTCGTGTGCCCCACAGGTGAGTCCTGCCCCATACGTGTGCCCCACAGGTGTTTCTAGTCCCACTCATGTGCCCCACAGGTGAGTCCTGCCCCACTCGTGTGCCCTACAGGTGAGTCCAGCCCCACAGGTGTGCCCCACAGGTGTGTCTAGCCCCACTCGTGTGCCCTACAGGTGAGTCCCACCCCATACGTGTGCCCCACAGGTAAGTCCTGCCCCACGTGTGTGCCCCACAGGTGTGTCTAGTCCCACTCGTGTGCCCCACAGGTGTGTCCTGCCCCACGTGTGTGCCCCACAGGTGTGTCTAGTCCCACTCATGTGCCCCACAGGTGAGTCCAGCCCCATACCTGTGCCCCACAGGTGTGTCTAGTCCCACTCGTGTGCCTCACAGGTAAGTCCTGCCCCACGCGTGTGCCCCACAGGTGTGTCTGGCCCCATGCGTGTGCCCCACAGGTGAGTCCTGCCCCACTTGTGTGCCCCACAGGTGTGTCCTGCCCCATGCGTGTGCCCCACAGGTGAGTCCCACCCCATACGTGTGCCCCACAGGTGTGTCCCGTGCCATACGTGTGCCCCACAGGTGTGTCCAGCCCCACAGGTGTGCCCCACAGGTGTCCCACCCCATACGTGTGCCCCACAGGTGTGTCCGGCCCCACGCGTGTGCCCCGTGCGCGTGTCCCGCCCCACGCGTGTGCCGGAGGTGCCGGCCCCGCCGCCCCCACCTGTTCCGGGCTCGCACTCCTCCAGGTCCTCGTCGTCGCTCGGACACTCGGCCGAGGCCACCAGCAGGTCGTCCGTGTTCTGGGGGGGGCGGCGTTGGGGACCCCCCTGGCACCCCCACAGCCCCCCCCACCGCCCCCACCCCCGAGAACCTGGGGGGTCTGGGACCCCCCTTCCCCCCCAGCTCCACAGCGTTCGGGACCCCCCAGTGACACGGGGGACCCCACGTGTCCCCCAAGTGCCCCCTTGTCTCCCCTCAGCCTGGTTGCCTGGGACCCCAATGTTCCCCCACGTCCCCCCCTCTTTCCCACAACCCTGGGACCCCCATGTCCCCCCCCCATCCCCTCTAACTTGGCACCCCCACATCCCCCTACATCCCTCCCCCACCCTGGGTGCCTGGGACCCCCATATCCCCCTCCACGTCCCCCCTGATCCTGGGACCCCCATATCTCTCCCCAATCCTGGGTGCCTGGAACCCCCATATCCCCTCCACGTCCCTCTGATCCTGGGACCCCCATATCCCCCATCACGTCCCTCTGACCCTGGGACCCCCATGTCCCCCCCCATCCCCTCTAACCTGGGACCCCCACATCCCCCCATGTCCCCTCACCTCCTCCTCCTCATCTGGGGACCCCCATGTGCCCCCCGTATCCTCCCTTGACCGTGGGACCCCCACATCCCTCCCCCCTCCTGGCTGACTGGGACCCCCAAATCCCCCACCACGTCCCCCCTGACCCTGGGACCCCCATGTCCCCCCCCATCCCCTCTAACTTGGGACCCCCAAATCCCCCTACATCCTCCCCCTCTTCCCCCTCAGCCTGGGACCCCCATATCCCCCTCCACGTCCCTCTGACCCTGGGACCCCCATGTCCCCCCCCATCCCCTCTAACCTGGGACCCCCACATCCCCCCATGTCCCCTCACCTCCTCCCCCTGAGCCTGGGACCCCCACGTCCCCCCCATATCCCTCCTGACCCTGGGACCCCCACATCCCTCCCCCCTCCTGGCTGCTTGGGACCCCCATATCCCCCTCACCTCCTCCCCCTCATCCTGGGACCCCCATGTCCCCCCCATCCCCTCTAACTTGGCACCCCCACATCCCCCTACATCCCTCTCCCATCCTGGGTGCCTGGGACCCCCACATCCCCCACCACGTCCCCCCTGACCCTGGGACCCCCATGTCCCCCCCATCCCCTCTAACCTGGGACCCCCACATCCCCCCATGTCTCCTCACCTCTTCCTCCTCATCCTGGGACCCCCTTTTCCCCCCATATCCCCCCCATATCCCTCTAACTTGGGACCCCCACATCCCCCTCCACATCCCTCTGACCTTGGGACCCCCATATCCCCCCCCATCCCCTCTAACTTGGCACCCCCACATCCCCCCATGTCCCCTCACCTCCTCCTCCTCATCCTGGGACCCCCAAATACCCCTCCACGTCCCCCCTGACCCTGGGACCCCCATGTCCCCCCCATCCCCTCTAATTTGGGACCCCCATGTCCCCTCACCTCCTCCTCCTCATCCTGGGACCCCCACATCCCCCCCATCCCCTCTAACTTGGCACCCCCACATCCCCCTACACCCCTCCCCCCTCCTGGCTACCTGGGACCCCCAAATCCCCCCCCCTCACCCAGGGACCCCCCCCCCCACCCCCCCGTGTCCCCCCCCCCCGTACCTGCGCGACGGTGTCCCTGAGGGTGGGCGAGCGGCCGCGGCGCGTGGTGGTGGTGGCCATGGTGGTGGTGGTCTCCATGATGGTGGTGGCCATGTCGGGGGGCGCGGGGGTGGCCCCGGGGGGGGGCGGGGGGGGCGGCGGGGGGGGCTCCCCGACCAGGCGCAGGTCGCCCTCGAGCCGCACGCGCGGGTGCCCCTCGGCCGCCAGCGCCAGCACCTTCAGCCCGTTGTAGTAGAGCCCCGAGAGCTGCCCCTGGAAGGGGCGCCCGCGGTCCCGGCCGCCCACGCGCACCCACGCTTGGCTGTTGAAGATGGTGAGCTGGCGGCCTGCGGGGAGAGCGCGCGCCTCGCACGGGGACCCTCGCACGGGGACCACCTCGCACGGGGACCACCTCGCACGAGGGGCTCGCCACGGCCTCGCGTGCCGCCGGCAGCCGCGCCCCGACACGCCGAGGGCTCCCGGCACGAGGGATCCAGCCGCCTCGCACGGGGCCGGCACCCGCGCCTCAACACACGGAGCCACTGAGGGCTCCTCGCACGAGGGCTCGCACCACCACGCACGCCAGCACGCACACCCTGACACACGGAGACACCGAGGGCTCCTGGCACAAGGGCTCGAGCCACCTCACACAGTGCCAGCACCCACGCCTCAACACACGGAGCCACTGAGGGCTCCTCGCACGAGGGCTCGAGCCACCTCACACGCTGCTGACATCCACGTCCCAACACACAGAGTCACTGAGGGCTCCTCGCACAAGGACTCGCACCACCTAGCACGCTGGCACCCACACCCCAACACATGGGGCCACCGAGGGCTCCTCGCACGAGGGCTTGAGCCACCACACACACCAGCACACACACCCCCACACACTGAGCCACCAAGGGTTTGAGCCACCTCGCACGCTGGCAGCCACACCCCAACACACGGAGTCACCGAGGGCTCCTGGCACGAGGGCTCAAGCCGCCTCACACGGTGCCGGCACCCACGCCTCAACACACGGAGTCACCGAGGGCTCCTCGCACGAGGGCTCGCACCACCTCACACACCAGCACACACACCCCGACACACTGAGCCACTGAGGGCTCCTGGCACGAGGGCTCGAGCCACCTCGCACAGTGCCGGCACCCACGCCTCAACACACAGAGACACCGAGGGCTCCTCGCACGAGGGCTCGCACCACCTCGCACGTCAGCACGCACACCCTGACACACAGAGTCACTGAGGGCTCCTCGCACGAGGGCTCGAGCCACCACGCACACCAGCACACACACCCTGACACACGGAGACACCGAGGGCTCCTCGCACGAGGGCTCACACCACCTCGCACACTGGCACCCACACCCCGACACACGGAGACATCGAGGGCTCCTCGCACGAGGGCTCGCACCACCTCACACACCAGCACACACACCCGGACACACTGAGTCACTGAGGGCTCCTGGCACGAGGGCTCGAGCCACCTCGCACGGGGCCGGCACCCGCGCCTCAACACACAGAGCCACTGAGGGCTCCTCACACGAGGGCTCGCACCACCACGCATGCCAGCACGCACACCCTGACACACGGAGACACCGAGGGCTCCTCGCACAAGGGCTCAAGCCACCTCACACGCTGCTGACATCCACGTCCCAACACACTGAGCCACTGAGGGCTCCTCGCACGAGGGATCACACCACCTCACACACCAGCACCCACAGCCTGACACACGGAGACACCGAGTGCTCCTTGCACGAGGGCTCGAGCCACCTCACACGGTGCCGGCACCCACGCCTCAACACACAGAGACACCGAGGGCTCCTCGCACGAGGGCTCGAGCCACCTCACACGGTGCCGGCACCCACGCCTCAACACACAGAGACACCGAGGGCTCCTCGCACGAGGGCTCGCACCACCACGCACACCCCAACACACTGAGGGCTCCTGGTATGAGGGCTCGAGCCGCCTCGCACGCTGCTGACACCCATGCCCCAACACATGGAGCCACTGAGGGCTCCTTGCACGAGGGCTCACACCACCTCACACGCTGCCAACACCCGCGTCCCAACACACTGAGGGCTCCTGGCACGAGGGCTCAAGCCATCTCGCATGGTGCCGGCACCCACGCCTCAACACACGGAGTCACTGAGGGCTCCTCGCACGAGTGCTCACACCACCACGCATGCCAGCATCCACGCCCCAACACACAGAGACACTGAGGGCTCCTGGCACGAGGGCTCGAGCCGCCTTGCACACTGCTGACACCCACGCCCCAACACATGGAGCCACTGAGGGCTCCTCGCACGAGGGCTCGCACCACCTCGCACACCAGCACCCACACCCTGACACACGGAGACACCGAGGGCTCCTGGCACGAGGGCTCGAGCCACCTCGCACGCTGCTGAGACACACACTCCAACACACGGAGCCACCAAGGGCTCCTTGCACGAGGGCTCACACCACCTCGCACACCGGCACACACACCCTGAAACACTGAGCCACCAAGGGCTCCTGGCACAAGGGCTCACGCCACCTCGCACACTGGCACCCACACCCCAACACATGGAGCCACCGAGGGCTCCTCGCACGAGGGCTCGAGCCGCCTCGCACACTGGCACCCACACCCCAAAACATGGAGCCACTGAGGGCTCCTCGCACGAGGACATCACACATGGAGCCACCTCATGCATGGAGCCTCACACCAGGACATCGCACAGAGCCACCACGAGCTTCTCACACGAGGACATCACACACGGAGCCACCAGCACAGCCTCACGTGTGTCCCGTGCACGAGGACCTTGCACAGAGCCACCAGCACAGCCACAATCGCACGAGGGCCTCACACGCAGATGTCCCACCGAGCCACCACGAGCTGCTCCCACGAGGACCTTGCACACTGAGCCCGTCACGCTCACCCTCGTGCGCTCACACTCACCCTCGTGCACTCACGCTCACCCTCGTGCGCTCACGCTCACCCTCGTGCCCTCCCGCGCCCCCTGGCTCGTCTCCTGGGGGCGATGGGGGTTATGGGGCCGGTTATGGGGCACTCGCTCCAGGTTAAGCGCGGTTTAGCGGGCGGTTTAGTTGGTTAGCGGGTTAACCGGGTTAACGCGGGTTAATGGGGGGTTAGTGGCTGGGGGTGGGGGGTGGGGGGGGATCCAGCCCTGGTACTTGTGGGGCACAAACAGTGGGTCCCCAAATCTACGGGTCCCAGACACCTGGGGCCTCAGATCTGGGGGTCCCAAACGCGGCGGGGTCCCCAAATCTAGGGGTCCCCAAATCTGTGAGTCCCAGATCTGCGGGTCCCAGATCTGTGGGGATCCCAGATCTCTGGGTCCCAGATCCGTGGGGATCCCCGATCCATGGGTCCCAGATCTCTGGGTTCCAGATCCCTGGGGATCCCAGATCCTTGGGCCCCTCAGATCTGTGGGTCCCAGGTGTGGGGGTCCCCGATTTGTGGGTCCCAGACCTCTGGGTCCCTCAGATCCGTGGGGATCCCAGATCCGTGGGGCCCTCAGATCCGTGGGTCCCAGATTTGTGGGGTTCCCAGACGTGGGTCCCTCAGATCTGTGGGGATCCCAGCTCCGTGGGGCCCTCAGATCTGGGGGTCCCAGGTGTGGGGATCCCCCATCCGTGGGTCCCAGATCTCTGGGTCCCAGGTCCGTGGGGATCCCTGATCCATGGGTCCCAGATCTCTGGGTCCCTCAAATCTGTGGGGATCCCAGATCTGTGGGGATCCCAGATCCGTGGGGCCCTCAGATCCGTGGGTCCCAGATCCGTGGGGATCCCCGACCTGGGGGTCCCAGACCTCTGGGTCCCAGATCCGTGGGGATCCCAGATCCATGGGGCCCTCAGATCTGGGGGTCCCAGATTTGTGGGGTTCCCAGACGTGGGTCCCTCAGATCTGTGGGGATCCCAGCTCCGTGGGGCCCTCAGATCTGGGGGTCCCAGGTGTGGGGGATCCCCAAATCGTGGGTCCCAGATCTCTGGGTCCCTCAGATCCGTGGGGATCCCAGCTCCGTGGGCCCCTCAGATCTGTGGGTCCCAGGTGTGGGGGATCCCCAAATCGTGGGTCCCAGATCTCTGGGTCCCTCAGACCCGTGGGGATCCCAGCTCCGCGGGGCCCTCAGATCTGTGGGTCCCAGGTGTGGGGGATCCCCAAATCGTGGGTCCCAGATCTCTGGGTCCCTCAGACCCGTGGGGATCCCAGCTCCATGGGGCCCTCAGATCTGGGGGTCCCAGGTGTGGGGATCCCGGATCCGTGGGTCCCAAATCTCTGGGTCCCAGGTCCGTGG
Organism: Phaenicophaeus curvirostris; assembly: GCF_032191515.1. Classification (NCBI taxonomy): domain Eukaryota; kingdom Metazoa; phylum Chordata; class Aves; order Cuculiformes; family Cuculidae; genus Phaenicophaeus; species Phaenicophaeus curvirostris. Next base: position 13,869 of record NW_027207055.1, read on the forward strand.
GGATCCCTGATCCATGGGTCCCAGATCTCTGGGTCCCTCAAATCTGTGGGGATCCCAGCTCCGCGGGGCCCTCAGATCTGTGGGTCCCAGGTGTGGGGGGGTCCCCGACCTGGGGGTCCCAGATCTCTGGGTCCCTCAGATCCGTGGGGATCCCAGCTCCGCGGGGCCCTCAGATCTGTGGGTCCCAGGTGTGGGGATCCCCAAATCGTGGGTCCCAGATCTCTGGGTCCCTCAGACCCGTGGGGATCCCAGCTCCGCGGGGCCCTCAGATCCGGGGCTCCCAGGTGTGGGGGGTCCCCGAGCTGGGGGTCCCCGCTGTGGGGCGGGGTGTGGGGCGCCGTTACCTTTGTCGAGCAGCCACTCATCGACCACCCTCCCCAGGCGGTAGGGGATGCGCTGCCGCGCCAGCGCCAGCCGCTCGCTGTCCCCGCTGCCTTCGGAGGGAGGAGAAGAGCGGTTACGGCCACGGCCTCGGCCGCCGGCACCGCCACGGGGCCACCGGCGCGGGGACACGGCTACCGGCACCGCCACGGGGCCACCGGCGCGGGGACACGGCTACCGGCACCGCCACGGGGCCACCGGCGCGGGGACACGGCTACTGGCGTCGCAAAACGGCCACTGACACGGTGGCGTGGCGACCAGCATCGCAAAGTGGCCACTGGGGTGGTGACGCGGCTACTGGCACCGTGACGTGGCTACTGGCACCGTGATGTGGCTACCGGCACCGTGACGTGGCTACTGGCACGGAGACTCGGCCACCGGCATCGTGGCTCGGCCACCAGCGCTGTGACACGGCCGCTGGCATCGTGGCGTGGCCGCTAGCCCCGTGACGGGGCTACCGGCATCGTGACACGGCCCTAACCTCATGAAGTGGCTACCGGGGCCGTGTTGTGGCCACTAGGACCACGTTGTGGCCACCGGGGCTGTGTTGTGGCCACCAGGACTGTGTTGTGGCCACCAGGACTGTGTTGTGGCCACTGGGGCCGTGTTGTGGCCACCAGGGCTGTGCTGAGGCCACCAGGACCACGTTGTGGCCACCAGGACCGTGTTGTGGCCACCAGAGCCATGTTGAGGCAACTGGGATTGTGTTGTGGCCACCAGGACCGTGTTGTGGCCACCGGGGCTGTGTCGAGGCCACCAGGACCGTGTTGAGGCCACCAGGACCGTGTTGAGGCCACCAGGACCACGTTGTGGCCACCAGGACCGTGTTGTGGCCACCAGGGCCTTGTTGTGGCCACCAGGACCGTGTTGTGGCCACCAGGACCACGTTGTGGCCACCAGGACTGTGTTGTGGCCACTAGGACCACATTGTGGCCACCAGAGCCGTGTTGTGGCCACCAGGATCGTGTTGTGGCCACCAGGACCGTGTTGTGGCCACCAGAGCCGTGTTGTGGCCACCATGGCCGTGGCCGGGGGGGGTCTGGGGGGTGGGGGAGGTGGCAGGGCTGTTGGTGTCCCCGTGACGTCCCCGTGACGTCCCCGCGCTCGCGTTTTTGGGGGCGTTTATGGGGCCTTTAGGGGGGCTTTAGTGGGGGGGGTGGGGGGGGGCGCTCGGGGGTGGGGGGGCAGCACTTGGGGGGCAACAAGGGGCTCGGGGGGGCAATTGGGGGGCAGGGGACGGCGCCGAGCGGGCACGAGGGGGGCTCGTGCGGCACGAGAGGTCGGGGGGCAGGGGGTTGGGGGGGGGTTGTGGGGGGCTGGGGGGGGCTGTGGGGGTTTTGGGGGGCTGGTGGGGTGGTGGGGGGCTGGGGGGGTGGGGGGGGCGGTACCTGGCGGGTAGCGCTCGTGCAGGGGGCCCCCGTCGAGCTGCAGGCTGGCGTTGCCGCCGCTGCGGGTGAAGCGGACGACGTGGAAGCGGCCGTCGCTGACGGGGGCCCCGCGCTCCTCCAGGGCGATGTCCTCGGTGCCCACGTTGAACAGCACCCCCACGGCCCCCTGAGCCTGCAGAGACCCATAGTGACCCACGGCGTGACCCACGGACCCACCGAGTGACCCACAGAGTGACCCACCGAGTGACCCACAGGGACCTATGGCAATCAATAGTGACCTATGGCGATCAATAGTGACCTATAGTGATCAATACAGTGACCTATAGCACCCCACAGGGACCCCCACGGCCCCCTGAGCCTGTGGGGACTCATAGTGACCCACGGCGTGACCCACAGAGTGACCCAGGGACCCACAGAGTGACCCAGAGAGACACACAGAGTGACCCAGAGGGACCTATAGCGATCAATAGTGACCTATAGTGATCAATAGAGTGACCTATAGCGATCAATAGAGTGACCTATAGCAACCCACAGGGACCCCCACGGCCCCCTGAGCCTGTGGAGACTCATAGTGACCCACGGCGTGACCCACAGAGTGACCCGTGGAGTGACCCACAGACCCACAGAGTGACCCAGAGGGACCTATAGCAATCAATAGTGACCTATAGCGATCAATAGTGACCTATAGCACCCCACAGGGACCCCCATGGCCCCCTGAGCCTGCAGAGAGCCACGGTGACCCACGGCGTGACCCACAGAGAGACCCACAGAGAGACCCACAGGGACCTATAGCGATCAATAGTGACCTATAGTGATCAATAGTGACCTATAGCGATCAATAGAGTGACCTATAGCACCCCACAGGGACCCCCACGGCCCCCTGAGCCTGTGGAGACCCACAGCGACCCCCGGCCACGTTCTCCAGGCTCAGTCCCATGGCCCCCAGCCCCACAGCTGCCCCATAGCTGCCCCCCCAGCCCCACAGCTGCCCCATAGGTGCCCCCCAGCACTCACGATGTGGGGCTGGAGGAGGTCATCGAGCCCTGTGGTGCCCTGGACACTCAGCCCTGTGGCCCCCAGCCCCACAGCTGCCCCCCCAGCCCCATAACTGCCCCCCCAGCCCCATAACTGCCCCCCCAGCCCCATAGCTGCCCTATAGCTGCCCCTCCAGCCCCATAGCTGCCCCTCCAGCCCCATAGCTGCCCCCCAGCACCCACAATGTGGGGCTGGAGGAGGTCATTGAGCCCTGTGGTGCCCTTGATGTTCAGCCCCATGGCCCCCAGCCCCACAGCTGCCCCCCCAGCCCCACAGGTACCCCCCCAGCCCCATAACTGCCCCCCCAGCCCCATAGCTGCCCTATAGCTGCCCCTCCAGCCCCATAGCTGCCCCTCCAGCCCCATAGCTGCCCCCCAGCACTCACGATGTGGGGCTGGAGGAGGTCATTGAGCCCTGTGGTGCCCTTGATGCTCAGCCCCATGGCCCCCAGCCCCACAGCTGCCCCCCCAGCCCCACAGGTACCCCCCCAGCCCCATAACTGTCCCCCCAGCCCCATAGCTGCCCTATAGCTGCCTCCCCAGCCCCATAGCTGCCCCATAGGTGCCCCCCAGCACTCACGATGTGGGGCTGGAGGAGGTCATTGAGCTCTGTGGTGCCCTTGATGCTCAGCCCCGTGGCCCCCAGCCCCACAGTTGCCCCCCCAGCCCCATAACTGCCCCATAGCTGCCCCTCCAGCCCCATAGCTGCCCCTCCAGCCCCACAGTTGCCCCCCCAGCCCCATAACTGCCCCATAGCTGCCCCTCCAGCCCCATAGGTGCCCCCCAGCACTCACGATGTGGGGCTGGAGGAGGTCATCGAGCCCTGTGGTGCCCTGGACACTCAGCCTTATAGCCCCCAGCCCCACAGCTGCCCCCCCCAGCCCCATAGCTGCCCCATAGCCACCCCATAGGTGCCCCCCCGGCCCCCCAGGTGCCCCCCAGCACTCACGATGTGGAGCTGGAGGAAGTCCCCGAGGCCGGCGGCGCTCTCGACGCGCAGCAGGACGGCGTCGCGCTGGTGGGTGCTGAAGCCGAGCGCCAGGCGGTCAGCGCGGGTGCTCGGCCGGTCGTTGGGGGGCCACGTGTAGGTGATCAGCGCCCCCCCCTTCCCGAAGATGTAGGTGGTGCCCGCTGCGGGGAGGGGGGGGGTCAGCCACGGCACCCGGGACCCCCCGACTGGGGCACCCGGGGACCCCCAAGCATGGGGAACCCCTTATTGGGGAACACGGGGACCCTTCAAACTCGGGGACCCCCATATTGGGGAACCCGGAGACTCCCAAAACCCAGGGAACCCCAAATTGAGGCACCCGAGGACCCCCCCATCCCCAATATCGGGGCACCTGTGGACCCCAAAGCCTGATAATGGGGCACCCAGGGACCCCCAAAACCTGGGGACCCCCATATTGGGGCACCCGTGGACCCCAAACCCTGATAATGGGGCACCCAGGGACCCCCAAAACCTGGGGACCCCCATATTGGGGCACCCAGGGACCCCAAACCCTGATAATGGGGCACCCAGGGACCCCCAAAACCTGGGGACCCCCATATTGGGGCACCCATGGACCCCAAACCCTGATAATGGGGCACCCAGGGACCCCCAAAACCTGGGGACCCCCATATTGGGGCACCCAGGGATCCCCAAAACACGGGAAACCCCATATTGGGGAACCCACAGACCCCCCCATCCCCGATATCGGGGACCCCAGGGACCCCCAACCCTGATAGTGGGGTACCAGGGACCCCAAACTCTGGGACCCCCCAAAGCGGGGCACCCAGGGGACCCCAACATGGACGGGGGGCTCCCAGCACCCCCAAATCCCAGGAACCCCCTTTTGGGGGGGGGGGGGCACCGAGCGAGGGCTCGCACGAGGGAGGGCCTCGCACGAGGGGTAGAGCTTGCACAAGAGCCAGGCCTTGCACGAGGACGGAGCTCACAGAGGGCTCGCACACGAGGCTCGCACGAGGATCAGGGCTCGCACGAGGGCTGCACCCCTCACACACACACACACACGCGCGTGTGCACCCCTCGTGCACACACACACCCCCCACCTCACACCACCAGCCCCCCCCAGCCCTGTGTGCACACGCGTGTGCAAAGTCGGGGGGGGTGGCAACCCCTCCAGACCCAGCCTGGACCCCCCCGTCCACCACAGCTGGGGAGGAGGAGGAGGAGGAGGAGGAGGATGAAGGGCACGGTCCTCAAGAGGAGGAGGAGGAGGAGGAGGAGGAGGAGGAGGAGGAGGAAGGTTGGTCTGGGGACACCCTCAAAGCAGAGGGAAGATGAAGAGGAGGAAGAAGAGTGGGGTTTTGGGGTCCCCAGGAAGAAGAAGAGGGGAGGAAGAGGAGGAAGAGGAGGAAGAAGAGGGTTGGGGTCTCTAGAAGGAGGATGAAGGCTGGGACCCAGAGGTTGAGGAGGAGGATGGAGATGATGAGGAGGTTGATGAAGGCCGGGGTCTCAAGGAGGATGATGATGAGGAGGAGGAGGATGAAAGGTGGGTCCCCAGGCTGAGGATGAGAAGAAGGAAGAGGAGGAGGAGGAAGAGGAGGATGAAGAGGAGGATGAAAGGTGGGTCCCCAGGCTGAGGAGGATGACGAGAAGAGACCCAAGAAGGATGAAGATGCTGAGGAGGTTGATGAAAGCTGGTCCCCAGGCTGAGGACGAGGAGAATGATGAAGAGGAGGAGGATGAGGAGGAGGAGGAGGATGAGGAGGAGGAGGAGGATGAGGAGGTTGATGAAGGCAGGTCCCCGGGCTGAGGAGGATGACAATGAGAGACCCAGGGAGGAGGAAGATGCTGAGGGCGTTGATGAAAGCTGGATCCCCATGCCAAGGATGAGGATGGTGAGGAGGATGATGATGAGAAGGTTGAGGAAGGCAGGGTTGAGGAAGATGATGAGGAGAGGCCCCAGGAGGATGAAGACGCCAAGGAGGATGATGATGAGAGACCCAAGGAGGATGAAGATGGCACAGAGGAGGATGATGATGAGAGACCCAAGGAGGATGAAGATGCTGAAGAGGTTGATAACGCCTGTTCCCAGGCTGAGGAGGATGATGAGGGGAGCCCCAAGGAGGATGAAGATGATGAGGCGGTTGATGAAATCTGGTCCCCAGGCCGAGGATGAGGAGGATGAGGAGGAGGAGGAGGAAAACTGGGTCCCCAGGCTGAGGAGGATGATGAGAAGAGACCCAAGGAGGATGAAGATACTGAGGAGGTTGATGAAAGCTGGTCCCCAGGCTGAGAATGAGGAGGATGATGAAGAGGAGGAGGAGGATGAGGAGGAGGATGAAAACTGGGTCCTGGGGCTGAGGATGATGATGAGAGTCCCAGGAGGATGAAGATAGTGAGAAGGTTGATGAAGGCAGGTCCCCGGCCTGGGGATGATGATGATGATGAGGATGAGGATGATGATGGGGAGAGTCCCAGGAGGATGAAGATGATGAGAAGGTTGATGAAGGCAGGTCCCTGGGCTGGAGATGATGATGATGATGATGATGATGATGAGAGTCCCAGAAGGATGAAGATGATGAGAAGGTTGGTGAAGGCAGGTCCCCGGCCTGGGGATGATGATGAGGAGGATGAGGATGATGATGAGGATGAGGATGAGGATGATGACAGTCCCAGGAGGATGAAGATAGTGAGAAGGTTGATGAAGGCAGGTTCCTGGCCTGGGGATGATGATGAGGATGATGAGGATGATGAGGATGATGAGGATGATGAGGATGATGATGAGAGTCCCAAGAGGATGAAGATGATGAGAAGGTTGATGAAGGCAGGTTCCCGGCCTGGGGATGATGAGGATGAGGATGATGATGATGATGACGACGATGAGAGTCCCAGAAGGATGAAGATGATCAGAAGGTTGATGAAGGCAGGTTCCTGGCCTGGGGATGATGATGAGGATGAGGATGATGAGGATGAGGATGATGAGAGTCCCAGGAGGATGAAGATGATGAGAAGGTTGATGAAGGCAGGTCCCCGGGCTGGGGATGATGATGATGAGGAGGAGGATGATGAGGATGATGATGATGATGATGATGATGAGGATGAGGATGAGGATGATGAGAGTCCCAGGAGGATGAAGATGATGAGAAGGTTGATAAATGCAGGTCCCCGGCCTGGGGATGATGATGATGAGGAGGAGGAGGAGAGTCCCAGGAGGATGAAGATGCGGAGGAGCCGCCGAGGCCGAGGGCAGGACTCACCGTGGGCGCGGCGGGTGAGGAAGGGCGCGCGGTTGATGGCGACGGGCGCGCCGGCGCGGTGGAAGTGGTGGACGTGGTGGGTGGTGGAGAGGCTGGAGGAGACGCGGGCCGGGCCCCCCGGAGCCGCCAGCACCCCCAGCGCCAGCAGCGCCACCCCCAGCGCCCCCATGGGTCAGCGCCCCCGCATCGGGGCCCCGCGGGGCACGGGGGACTGGGACCCCAACGGGGGGGACTGGGGGAGCTGGAGACCCCGAACTGGGGAGGGAGACCCCCAACTGGGAGCACTGGGGGAGCTGGAGACCCCAAACTGGGGGGACTGGGGGAGCTGGAGACCCCGAACTGGGGAGGGAGACCCCCAACTGGGAGCACTGGGGGAGCTGGAGACCCCGAACTGGGGAGGGAGACCCCCAACTGGGAGCACTGGGGGAGCTGGAGACCCCAAACTGGGGAGGGAGACCCCCAACTGGGAGCACTGGGGGAGCTGGAGACCCCGAACTGGGGGGACTGGGGGAGCTGGAGACCCCGAACTGGGGAGGGAGACCCCCAACTGGGAGCACTGGGGGAGCTGGAGACCCCGAACTGGGGGGACTGGGGGAGCTGGAGACCCCGAACTGGGGAGGGAGACCCCCAACTGGGAGCACTGGGGGAGCTGGAGACCCCGAACTGGGGGGACTGGGGGAGCTGCGGGCACTGGAGACCCCAAACTGGGGAGGGAGACCCCCAACTGGGAGCACTGGGGGAGCTGGAGACCCCAAACTGGGGAGGGAGACCCCGAACTGGGGGGACTGGGGGAGCTGGAGACCCCGAACTGGGGAGGGAGACCCCCAACTGGGAGCACTGGGGGAGCTGGAGACCCCGAACTGGGGAGGGAGACCCCCAACTGGGAGCACTGGGGGAGCTGGAGACCCCGAACTGGGGGGACTGGGGGAGCTGGGGGCACTGGAGACCCCAAACTGGGGAGGGAGACCCCCAACTGGGGGGACTGGGGGAGCTAGAGACCCCGAACTAGGGAGGGAGACCCCCAACTGGAGGGACTGGGGGAGCTGGGGGCACTGGAGACCCCGAACTGGGGGGACTGGGGGAGCTGGGGACACGAGAAACCCCAAACTGGGGGGACTGGGGACACGAGAAACCCCAAACTGGGGGGACTGGGGAGAGAGACCCCAAACTGGGGGGACTGGGGGCACAAGAGACCCCAAACTGAGGGCACTGGGAAACCTGAACTGGAAGGACTGGGGAGCGAGACCCCAGACTGGGGGGGACTGGTGGGACTGGGGAGAGAGAGACCCCAAAACAGGGGGACTAGGGACCCCGAACTGGGGACTGGGGGGACTGGAGACCCCAAACTGGGGGGACTGGGGAGAGAGACCCCAAATCAGGGAGACTGGGAGGGTCTGAAGGGACTGGGGACCCCAAACTGGGAGACTCTGGAAGTGAGAGACCCCAAAACCGGGGACCCCAGCACCGAGGGGACCCTGAGCTGAGGGGACCCCAAAATTGGGGGTCTGAGGGGGGGGGGGGGGAGGAGCCGCCCAGGGCAGGGGGGGACCCCAAAGGGAGGGATGGGATGGGGGGAGAGAAAGGGGGGCCCTGAAATGGGGGGGGGGGGGCAAAAAGGGGCTGTGGGGATCCCCAAAATCTCCCCCTAGAAAAGGACTTGGGGGGGTTGAATCCCCTCAAAATGGGGCTGGAGGGGGGGGATCCCCAAAATCTCCCCCTAGAAAAGGGCTGGGGGGGCCCAAATCCCCTCTAAATGGGGCTGAGGGGGGGGGATCCCCAAAATCTCCCCCCAGAGAAGGGCTGGGGGGGCTGAATCCCCTCCAAATGGGGCGAGGGGGGGGATCCCCAAAATCTCCCCCCAGAGAAGGGCTGGGGGGGCCCAAATCCCCTCAAAATGGGGCTGGGAGGGGGGGTCCCCGAATCTCCCCCTAGAAAAGGGCAGGGGGGGGCCTGAATCCCCTCCAAATGGGGCTGGGGGGGCCTCGAGTCACCCCAAACCGGGTCGCGGTGGCCCCCCCCCCGGCGGGAGGGGGGGTGCAGCCCCCCCCTAGGAGCGGGGGGGCGTCCCCGTTCGAGGGGCCTGGGGGGAGGCGAGCGCCCCCCCCTCGGGGGGTCCCGATCCCCCCCCCGGGGCTCAGCGCATGCGGGGGGGGGGCGAGGGGGGGGCCCGAGGCGGGGGGGGCCAGGGCGGGGGGGGGGGCGCTCACAGGGGGTCCAGCATCGTCCGGGGGGGGGGGGGATGTGGGGGCTGCGGGGGGGGGATGGAGGGAGGGATGGGGGTGGGGGGGGGATTTGGGGATGGGGAGGAGGAGGGGGGGATGGGCTCGGAGGGATGTGGGGCTGGGGGGGGGATGGATGGGGGGGTGGGGGGGATGGATGTGGGGGTGGGGGGGGCTGGATGGAGGAGGGGGATGGATTTGGGGCTCGGAGGGATGTGGAGCTGGGGGGGGATGGATGGGGGGGATGGATGGGGGGGCTGGGGGGGATGGATGTGGGGGTGGGGGGGGCTGGATGGAGGAGGGGGATGGATTTGGGGCTGGGGGGATGGATGGGGGGCTGGGGGGGCTGGATGTGGGGGTGGGGGGGATGGATGTAGGGGTGGGGGATGGATGGGGGGCTGGGGGGGATGGATTTGGGGCTGGGGGGCTGGATGGAGGAGGAGGATGGATTTGGGGCTGGGGGGGCTGGATGGGGGGGGTGGGGGGGGCTGGATGGAGGAGAAGGATGGATTTGGGGCTGGGGGGGATGGATGGGGGGGTGGGGGGGGCTGGATGGAGGAGGAGGATGGATTTGGGGCTGGGGTGGATGGATGGGGGGCTGGGGGGGATGGATGTGGGGGTGGGGGGGCTGGATGGAGGAGGGGGATGGATTTGGGCTGGGGGGGATGGATGTGGGGCTGGGGGGGGATGGATGTGGGGGTGGGGGGGGCTGGATGGAGGAGGGGGATGGATTTGGGGCTGGGGGGGCTGGATGGGGGGCTGGGGGGCTGGATGGGGGGCTGGGAGGGGCTGTGGGCTGAGGGGGGGATGGATGGATGGGGGATTGGGGGGGATGGATGGATGGATGGATGGGGGGTGGATGTGGGGCTGGGGGGGGCTGTGGGGCAGGGGGAAGGGAGGTTGGGGGGGTGGGGGGGGGGCTGGGCGATGTGGGGCAGGGGCTGGGGGGGCTGGAGGAGGTGGGAGGGAGGGTTTGGGGCCGGGGGGGGGTGGATGGGGGATGCAGGAGGATGCAGGAGGATGGAGGAGGATGGAGATGCGGGTCTGGGGTCGCTGTGGGGCTGGGGGGGGGATGTGGGGCTGGGGGGTCTCTGGCCTGGGCGGCTCCGGCGGCTCCGTGGGGCGGCGCTGGGGGCTCCGTGGGGCGCTGGGGGGCGCTGGGGGGCGCTGTGGGGCGCTCGAGGGGCGCTCTAGGGCGCTGTGGGGCTCCCCGGGCCGTGGGGCGGCGGCGGCGGCTGCTGCAGCGGGAGGGGCGGGAGGGGGCGGGGCGGGGCGGGGCCGGCGGGGACCTATAGGGGCCCACGGGCACCTATAGACACCTAGAGAGACCCACGGAGACCCACGGAGACCCGTAGACACCTGTAGAGACCCATAGAAACCCATACAGACCCATAGAGACCTGTAGAGACCCACAGAGACCCATAGAGAACCATAGAGACAACCATAGAGACCTGTAGAGACCCATAGAAACCCATACAAACCCATACAGACCCATAGAGACCCATAGAAACCTATAGGGACCCATAGAGACCCATAGAGATCCATAGAGACCCCATAGCGACCCATAGACACCCATAGAGAGACCCACAGACACCCATAGGGACCTATAGAGACCCACAGAGACCTATAGACACCTATAGAGACCCACAGAGACCCATAGACAACTATAGAGACCCATAGAGACCCATAGACACCTATAGAGATCCATGTAGACCCATAGAGACCTATAGAGACCCATAGACACCCATAGAGACCCACGGAGACCCATAGAGACCCATAGACACCTATGGAGACCTACAGAGATCCATAGAGACCCACAGACACCCATAGAGAACTACAGAGACCCACAGGGACCTATGGAGACCCATAGAGACCCATAGAGACCCATAGGGATCCACAGACACCTATAGAGACCTATAGAGACCCACGGAGACCCACCACAACCCATAGGGACCCATAGAGACCCATAGACATCTACAGAGACCCATAGAGACCTATAGAGACCCATAGAGACCCACAGACACCTATAGACACCTATAGAGACCCATTGAGACCCATAGACACCCACAGAGACCCATAGAGACCTATAGAGACCTATAGAGACCCACAGACACATATAGACACCTATAGAGACCCATTGAGACCTATAGAGACCCATAGAAGACACCTATAGAGACCCATAGAGAGCTATAGAGACCTATGGACACCCATAGAGAACTATAGAGACCCATAGAGACCCATAGAGACCCATAGGGACCCATAGGGACCCATAGAGACCCATAGAGACCCACAGAGACGCATAGAGACCCTATAGAGCCCCTATAGGGACTCGTAGAGACTTATAGGGACTCACAGAGACCCTCAGGGACCCACGGCTGCCCCATAACAACCAGTGGGGACCCATAGAGACCCCATAGGGACCCCCAGGGACTCATAGAGACCCATAGGGACCCCATAGAGACCCATAGGGGACACGAGGCCATGAGCACCTCGTGCAAGGGGCAGACTCCTCGTGCAAGGGGCACAGACTCCTCGTGCGAGGGACACGAAGCCATGAGCACCTCGTGCAAGGGGCACAGACTCCTCGTGCAAGGGACACGAGGCCACGAGCACCTCGTGCAAGGGGCACAGACCCCTCGTGCAAGGCCCGTGGGGGCGCGCAGCCCCCCGTGCGAGGCCCCAGTGTCCCCCACGTCCTTGTGTTCCCTGTGTCCCCCTGCAGTTACATGGCCCCCGTGTCTGTGTGACCCCGTGTCCTCACACTCACGGTCGCCGTGCACTCACGCTTACTGTCCCCATGTCGTCGTGTCTGTGCGCACTCACGCTCACTGCAGCCATGCTCGTGTCCCCGTGTCCCCATGTTCTCCATGTCCTCGAGTCCTCGTGCACTCACGCTCACTTCAGCTATCCCCATGTCCCCATGTCCCTGTGTCCCCCATGTCCCCATGTCTCTGTGTCCCTGTGTCCCCCGTGTCCCTGTGTCCTCGTGCGCTCACACTCACTTCATCTGTCCCCATATCCCCATGTCCCCATGTCCCCGTGTCCTTGTGTCCCCATGTCCTCGTGCACTCACAGTCACTTCATCTATTCCCATGTCCCCGTGTCCCTGTGTCCTCGTGCACTCACACTCACTTCAGTTATCCCCATATCCCTGTGTCCCCATGTCCCTGTGTCCCCCGTGTCCCCGTGTCCTCGTGCACTCACACTCCCTTCAGCTACCCCCATGTCCCCATGTCCCTGTGTCCCCTGTGTCCCCGTGTCCCCCGTGTCCCCGTGTCCTCGTGCACTCACACTCACTTCAGCTACCCCCATATCCCTGTGTCCCCATGTCCCCGTGTCCTCGTGTCCTTGTGCACTCACACTCACTTCATCGATCCCCATATCCCCATGTCCCCATGTCCCCGTGTTCCCCGTGTCCCCGTGTCCTCGTGCACTCACACTCCCTTCATCTACCCCCATATCCCCGTGTCCCCGTGTCCCCGTGTCCTTGTGCACTCACACTCACTTCAGCTACCCCCATGTCCCCGTGTCCCCCGTGTCCCCGTGTCCCCGTGTCCTTGTGCACTCACACTCACTTCAGCTACCCCCATGTCCCCGTGTCCCCCGTGTCCCCGTGTCCCCGTGTCCTCGTGCACTCACGCTCACTTCATCTACCCCCATATCCCCGTGTCCCCGTGTCCCCGTGTCCTCGTGCACTCACACTCACTTCATCTACCCCCATATCCCTGTGTCCCCATGTCCCCGTGTCCCCCGTGTCCCCGTGTCCCCGTGTCCTTGTGCACTCACACTCACTTCATCTATCCCCATATCCCCATGTTCCCATGTCCCCGTGTTCCCCGTGTCCCCGTGTCCTTGTGCACTCACACTCACTTCAGCTACCCCCATGTCCCCATGTCCCCGTGTCCCCCGTGTCCCCGTGTCCCCGTGTCCTCGTGCACTCACGCTCACTTCATCTACCCCCATATCCCCGTGTCCCCGTGTCCCCCGTGTCCCCGTGTCCCCGTGTCCTCGTGCACTCACGCTCGCTGCAGGCGGCCCCCGCGAAGGCCGTCATGGAGCAGTCGCAGGCGAAGCCGTCCCACTGCTGCAGGCACACGCCCTGGTTGGCGCACGACTCCTCGGTGCACGTCGTGCTGGGGCCTGCGGGCACCCGCGTCACGGGGGGCTCCCGGAGCCCCCGCACCCCCCCGAGCCCCCCCGTACCCCCCGCTCGCCTCCCTCGTGCGTCCTCGTGCGACAACGTGCCACCCTGGCCCCCCTGTACCCCCATCTCTCCCTCCCCAGCCCCCCAGTACCCCATCACACCCCTCAATACCCCCAATACCCCCCAATACCCCCATAATCCCCTCCCCAGCCCCCCAATACCCCATTATATCCCCCATATTCCCCTCTCCAACTCCCTAATACCCCCTGTACCCCCATAACCCCCTCCCCAACCCCCAATACCCCATCATACCCCCCATACCCCCCCATACCCCCCTCCCCAGCCCCCCAATACCCCATCATACCCCCCATATCCCCCCCAATACCCCCTCACACCCACATATCCCCCTCCCCAGCCCCCAATACCCCCCATATCCCCCCTGTACCCCCCTCCCCAGCCCCCCAATACCCCACCATACCCCCCATATCCCCCCATATCCCCCTCACACCCCCCTATCCCCCTCCCCAGCCCCCAATACCCCCCATACCCCCCATATCCCCCTCCCCAGCCCCCCAATACCCCATCACACCCCCAAATTCCCCTCCCCAGCCCCATACCCCCCATACCCCCCATATCCCCTTCCCCAGCCCCCCAATCCCTCCCCATATCCCCATATCCCCCTCCCCAGTCCCCCAATACCCCACCATACCCCCCATATCCCCCCAATACCCCCTCACACCCCCATATCCCCCTCCCCAGCCCCCCAATACCCCCTCACACCCCCATATCCCCCTCCCCAGCCCCCCAATACCCCCTCACACCCCCATATCCCCCTCCCCAGCCCCCCAATACCCCCCATACCCCCCATATCCCCCTCCCCAGCCCCCCAATACCCCACCATACCCCCCATACCCCCCATATCCCCCTCCCCAGCCCCCCAATACCCCATCATACCCCCCCATACCCCCCATATCCCCCTCCCCAGCCCCCCAATCCCCCCCATATCCCCCTCCCCAGCCCCCCAATACCCCATCATACCCCCCCATACTCCCCATATCCCCCTCCCCAGCCCCTCAATGCCCCCCCTATCCCCCCCATACCCCCCCTCCATCCCCGCAGCCCCCCCTCACCGTCGCAGCCCCTCTGGACGTGTCCCCCCCGGCTGACCGCGTCCCCCAGCAGGTCGGGCAGCCGCCCGTTGAGGTCGAGGGAGGCCAAGCAGCCCTGGAAGCCGCCGCGCGAGGCCACCAGCCTGGGCAGGCGCCCCAAAAGCTGGGGGGGGGCCCCCCCGACAAACAGCTCGCCTGGAAGGGGGGGGGGGACAGGAGGATGGAGACCCCCGAAAGCCACCCCAAAACCACCCCCAGAACATCCTCAGGGGTGTGAGAGACGCAGAAAGACCCCAAGCACGACGAAAACACCCCAAAATCATCCTAAAACACCCCAAAACCCACCCTGAAACATCTCCAAGGGATGAGAGAGAGAGAGAAACCCAAACCACAAGCAGCACACCCCAAAATGACCCCCCCCGGACACCCCAAACCACCCTAAAACCCACCCCAAGGTGTGAGAGATGCGGCGAGACCCCCCGAAAGGCCCCCAAACCCACCCGTGGGGACCAAGGGATCCCACCAGGTCCCCAGGAACCCCAGGAACCCAAGGAGGTTCAGGAGGTCCCACCAGGTCTCCAGGAACCCCAGGAGGTCCCCAAGGTCCCATGAGGTCTCCAGGAACCCAAGGAGGTTCAGGAGGTCCCACCAGGTCTCCAGGAACCCCAGGAGGTTCAGGAGGTCCCACCAGGTCTCCAGGAACCCCAGGAGGTTCAGGAGGTCCCACCAGGTCTCCAGGAACCCAAGGAGGTTCAGGAGGTCCCACCAGGTCTCCAGGAACCCAAGGAGGTCCCCAAGGTCCCACCAGGTCCCCAGGAACACAAGGAGATCCCCAAGGTCCCACCAGGTCTCCAGGAACCCAAGGAGGTCCCCAAGGTCCCACCAGGTCCCCAGGAACCCAAGGAGGTCCCCAAGGTCCCACCAGGTCTCCAGGAACCCAAGGAGGTCCCCAAGGTCCCACCAGGTCCCCAGGAACACAAGGAGGTCCCCAAGGTCCCACCAGGTCTCCAGGAAACCCAGGAACCCAAGGAGGTTCAGGAGGTCCCACCAGGTCCCCAGGAACACAAGGAGGTCCCCAAGGTCCCACCAGGTCCCCAGGAACACAAGGAGATCCCCAAGATCCCACCAGGTCTCCAGGAACACAAGGAGATCCCCAAGATCCCACCAGGTCTCCAGGAACACAAGGAGGTCCCCAAGGGCCCACCAGGTCTCCAGGAAACCCAGGAACCCAAGGAGGTTCAGGAGGTCCCACCAGGTCTCCAGGAACCCAAGGAGGTTCAGGAGGTCCCACCAGGTCCCCAGGAACACAAGGAGGTCCCCAAGGTCCCACCAGGTCTCCAGGAAACCCAGGAACCCAAGGAGGTTCAGGAGGTCCCACCAGGTCTCCAGGAACCCAAGGAGATCCCCAAGGTCCCATCAGGTCTCCAGGAACCCAAGGAGGTTCAGGAGGTCCCACCAGGTCTCCAGGAACACAAGGAGATCCCCGAGGTCCCACCAGGTCCCCAGAAACCCAAGAAGATTCCCAAGGAGGTTCAGGAGGTCCCACCAGGTGCCCCAAAAGATCTCCCTAGGTGGCCCCCCCCGCCCCCCGGCGACGCCTGCGGGTCCCTCACCCTTGAGGTCGAGGCTGTGGGCGCCCTGGCCGTGCTGGGTCACGGGGCGGCCGTCCACGCGCAGCCCGTGCAGGTTCCCCCCCTCGCGCGACACCGACACCTCGTGCCAGCGCCCGTCGTGCAGCGGGGCCTCCGAGTTGCCCTTCATGAGCGAGGGGCCCTCGCCCAGGTCGAAGACGTAGTGGATGTACCTGCAAGGGGCGCCCGGCGGCGGCTTCCAGCACCTTCCGGGAACCCAGGTGGACACGAGGGCCCACCAGGTCCCCAGGAACCCCAGGAACCCAAGGAGGTCCCCAAGATCCCACCAGGAACCCCAGGAACACAAGGAGGTCCCCAAGGGCCCACCAGGTCCCCAGGAAACCCAGGAACCCAAGGAGGTTCAGGAGGTCCCACCAGGAACCCCAGGAACCCAAGGAGGTTCAGGAGGTCCCACCAGGTCTCCAGGGACACAAGGAGGTCCCCAAGATCCCATCAGATCTCCAGGAACCCAAGGAGGTCCCCAAGGTCCCACCAGATCTCTAGGAACCCAAGGAAGTCTCCAAGGTCCCACCAGGTCTCCAGGAACACAAGGAACCCAAGGAGGTCCCCAAGGTCCCACCAGGTCTCCAGGAACCCCAGGAGGTCCCCAAGGTCCCACCAGGTCCCCAAGAACCCAAGGAGGTCCCCAAGGTCCCACCAGATCTCTAGGAACCCAAGGAGGTTCAGGAGGTCCCACCAGGTCCCCAGAAACCCCAGAAGGTCCCCAAGGTCCCACCAGATCTCCAGGAACCCAAGGAGGTTCAGGAGGTCCCACCAGGTCCCCAGAAACCCAAGAAGGTCCCCATGGTCCTACAAGGTTCAAGGAGTCCCTGAGGTCTCCACAACTCTACTGGCATCTCAGGAGGTCCTCAAGGTCCCAGGAGGTTCAGGGGGACCCCAAGGTCCCCAAAAACTCTATTGGTGTCTCAGGAGGTCCCCAAGGTCCCATGATGTTTAGGAGGTCCCCAGGAGGTCCCCATGGTCCTACGAGGCTCGGGAGGTTCCTGACATCCCCAGGAGGCCCCTGAGGTTCTAGGAGGTTCAGGAGGTCCCCAAGGTCCCATGATGTTCAGGAGGTCCCCATGGTCCTACAAGGTTTGGGAGGTTCCCAACATCCCCAGGAGGCCCCTGAGGTTCTAGGAGGTTTAGGAGGTCCCCAAGGTCCCAGGAGGTGCCCAGGACGCCCCCGTCGAGCCCTCTCACCCCTTAACGAGCTCGACCACGAGGAAGTCGTTGCCGTTGCCGCCGTTGAAGAGGATGAGGCCGTCGGGCGCCGTGGTCTTGAACTGGAAGAAGAGGTGCATGGAGGCGTAGGCCTGCAGGGTGGCCAGCGCCACGAAGGCCCCGCGGCCGCGGAAGGCGACCGGGTCGGCCACGATGGCGCGGCGGCCGAAGCGAGCGTTGAGCTCGCAGGAGCTGATGTCGCCGTTCTTGCAGAGGTCCAGGTAGGGGAGCCCGTTGAAGAGCAGCCCGCTCAGGTGGCCCAAGAAGTTGGAGGGCACCACGGCCAGGAAGCGCCGCTCCGTCACGATGCCCGTCTCGATGTTGTGGAACTCCAGGCGGGTGTGGGTGCCCGACATCTGCCCTGAGGGGGCACCGGGACCGTCACCCACGTGCCCGTGGGCCTGGAGACCCATCCCCAGGGACCTGGAGCCCCATCACCACGTCCCCAGGGACCTGGAGCCCCATCACCACGTCCCCATAGACCTGCAGCCCCATCCCCAGGGACCTGGAGCCCCATCACCACGTCCCCATGGACCTGGAGCTCCATCACCATGTCCCCATGGACCTGGAACCTCATCACCATGGACCTGGAGCCCCATCACCACGTCCCCATAGACCTGCAGCCCCATCACCATGTCCCCATGGACCTGGAGCCCCATCACCATGTCCACATGGACCTGGAACCTCATCACCATGGACCTGGAGCCCCATCACCATGTCCCCATGGACCTGCAGCCCCATCACCATGTCCCCATGGACCTGCAGCCCCATCACCATGTCCCCATGGACCTGGAACCTCATCACCATGTCCCCATGGACCTGGAACCTCATCCCCATGGACCTGGAGCCCCATCACCATGTCCCCATGGACCTGCAGCCCCATCACCACATCCCCATGGACCTGGAGCTCCAGCCCCATGGACCTGGAGCCCCATCACCATGTCCCCATGGACCTGCAGCCCCATCACCACGTCCCCATGGACCTGCAGCCCCATCACCATGGACCTGCAGCCCCATCACCATGTCCCCATGGACCTGCAGCCCCATCACCACATCCCCATGGACCTGGAACCTCATCACCATGTCCCCATGGACCTGGAGCTCCATCCCCATGGACCTGCAGCCCCATCACCATGTCCCCATGGATCTGGAACCTCATCACCATGGACCTGGAGCCCCATCACCACGTCCCCATGGACCTGCAGCCCCATCACCACGTCCCCATGGACCTGGAGCTCCATCACCACATCCCCATGGACCTGGAGCCCCATCACCATGTCCACATGGACCTGCAGCCCCATCACCATGTCCCCATGGACCTGGAGCCCCATCACCACAGACCTGGAGCCCCATCACCATGTCCCCATGGACCTGCAGCCCTGTCGCCACATCCCCATGGACCTGGAGCCTCATCACCATGTCCCCATGGACCTGGAGCCCCTTCACCATGTCCCCATGGACCTGGAGCCCCATCCCCATGGACCTGGAACCTCATCACCATGTCCCCATGGACCTGGAGCCCCTTCACCATGGACCTGCAGCCCCATCACCTTGTCCCCATGGACCTGCAGCCCCACCACCATCACTCTATGGACTTGGAGCCCCATCACCACGTCCCCACGCACCTGCAGCCCTGTCACCTTGTCCCCTGGACCCGAATCTGTGTCCCCATGGACCTGAGGCTCCTGGGATCTGCAGCCCTGCCCAGGTGACCTGCACCCGTGTCCCCTGTTCCCATGTCCCCCTGTCCCTTGTCCCCCTGTCCCACCTTCCACGGTGACGTTGTCCACGGAGAGCTGGAGGCTGCGCCCGCGCCTCACGACTCGCACCGCGTGCCACTCGTTGTCATCGAGGCGCTGCCCGGCCAGCAGGGTCTGCGGCCCCTTGCCTGGGGACACCGGACACCCTGACCCCGGGGACACGGGACACCGGACACCCTGACCCCGGGGACACCAGGGACACGGGGACACCAGGGACATGGGGACACCAGGAACACGGGGACACCAGGGACACGGGGACACCAGGGACATGGGGACACCAGGGACATGGGACACATGGAGGGACACGGGGACACCAGGGACATGGGGACATCAGGGACATGGGGACACCAGGGACATGGGACACATGGAGGGACAGGGAGACACGAGGGACATGGGGACATCAGGGACATGGGACACATGGAGGGACATGGGGACACCAGGGACATGGGGACACACGGAGGGACATGGGGACATGGAGGGACATGGGGACACCAGGGACATGGGGACACACGGAGGGACATGGGGACACCAGGGACATGGGGACACATGGAGGGACACAGACAGAGCACACGCGTGCAATCCCCGTGCAAGCACCCTACACGTGCTCCACGCACACGTGTGTGAGGACGCACAAGCGTGTGGCCCCCAACATGCACGGAGATGCGTGTGCACGCGCCCCCCTCGCACACGCGGGAGCCCCCCCCCCCGCCGTGCACACACGCGTGTGCCCCTCACCCTCAGCGGTGCCCAGGCGCGCACACGCGTGTGCGGCTGCGGGACGTGTGTGCGATGTTGCTGCACACGCGTGTGCACGGAGGCCGGCGGGACACGGCTGCAGCCCCCGCCCGCGTCCCCGCACGTGTGCTCCCCCCCCCGCCCCCCGCGTGATCTGCACACCACGCCTTGCACACGCGTGTGCCAATGTGCCACCAGCCCTGCCTGTGTAGGGGGGTACTGGGAGGCACTGGGGGGCACTGGGAGGCACTGGGGGGTACTGGGGGGTACTGGGGGGCACTGGGGAGCACTGGGGGGCACTGGTGTCCCAGTTTGGGTCACTTACTGGGGTGGCACTAGGGGCACTGGAACTCATGGGGAGGAGATGGGAGGCACTGGGGGGTACTGGAAGGCACTGGGGGGCACTGGGGGGCACTGGGGGGCACTGGGAGGCACTGGGGGGTACTGGGGGGTACTGGGGGGTACTGGAGAGCGCTGAGGGGCACTGGGGAGCACTGGGGGGCACTGGTGTCCCAGTTGGGGTCACTTACTGGGGTGGCACTAGGGGCACTGGAGCTCACGGGGAGGAGATGGGAGGCACTGGGGAGGCACTGGAGAGCACTGGGGAGCACTGGGAGGCACTGGGGGGCACTGGGAGGCACTGGGGGCACTGGGGGGCACTGGGGGGCACTGGGGAGCACTGGGGGGCACTGGTGTCCCAGTTGGGGTCGCTTACTGGGGTGGCACTAGGGGCACTGGAGCTCACGGGGAGGCGCTGGGAGGAACTGGGGAGGCACTGGAGAGCACTGGGGGGCACTGGGAGGCACTGGGGGGCACTGGGAAGCACTGGTGTCCCAGTTTGGGTCACTTACTGGGGTGGCACTAGGGGCACTGGAGCTCACGGGGAGGCGCTGGGAGGAACTGGGGAGGCACTGGAGAGCACTGGAGAGCACTGGGGGGCACTGGGGGGTACTGGGGAGCACTGGTGTCCCAGTTGGGGTCGCTTACTGGGGGGCACTGGGGGCACTGGAGCTCACGGGGAGGCACTGGGAGGAACTGGGGAGGCACTGGAGAGCACTGGGGGGCACTGGGGGGCACTGGTGTCCCAGTTGGGGTCACTTACTGGGGTGGCACTAGGGGCACTGGAGCTCATGGGGAGGCGCTGGGAGGAACTGGGGGGTACTGGAAGGCACTGGGGGGCACTGGGGGGCACTGGGAAGCATGGGGGGCACTGGTGTCCCAGTTTGGGTCACTTACTGGGGTGGCACTAGGGGCACTGGAGCTCATGGGGAGGCGCTGGGAGGCACTGGGGGGTACTGGAAGGCACTGGGGGGCACTGGGGGGCACTGGGGGGTACTGGGGAGCACTGGGGGTACTGGGGAGCACTGGGGGGCACTGGGGGGTACTGGAGAGCACTGAGGGCCACTGGGGGGCACTGGTGTCCCAGTTTGGGTCGCTTACTGGGGTGGCACTAGGGGCACTGGAGCTCATGGGGAGGTGCTGGGAGGCACTGGGGGGTACTGGAGAGAACTGGGGGGCACTGGGGGGCACTGGGGGGCACTGGGGGGTACTGGGGGGCACTGGGGGGCACTGGAGAGCGCTGAGGGGCACTGGGGAGCACTGGGAGGCACTGGGAGGTACTGGGAGGCACTGGAGAGTGCTGAGGGGCACTGGGGGGCACTGGTGTCCCAGTTTGGGTTGCTTACTGGGGTGACACTAGGGGCACTGGAGCTCATGGGGAGGAGATGGGGGGCACTGGGGGGTACTGGAGAGTACTGGGGGGCACTGGAGGAACTGGGGAGGCACTGGGGAGCACTGGGGGGCACTGGGGGGCACTGGGAGGCACTGGGGGGTACTGGGGGGCACTGGTGTCCCAGTTGGGGTCACTTACTGGGGTGGCACTAGGGGCATTGGAGCTCATGGGGAGGCGCTGGGAGGAACTGGGGGGTACTGGAGAGCACTGGGGGGCACTGGGGGGCACTGGGGGGTACTGGAGAGTGCTGAGGGGCACTGGGGAGCACTGGGAGGCACTGGGAGGCACTGGGGGGTACTGGGGTGCACTGGAGAGCGCTGAGGGGCACTGGGGGGCACTGGGAGGCACTGGGGGTACTGGGGGGCACTGGGGGGCACTGGTGTCCCAGTTGGGGTCACTTACTGGGGTGGCAGCCCACGCGCACGCAGTCTGGGGAGAGAAGAGAGCGGGGTCAGAGCCTTCAGCCCCGCGCCAGGAACCGCCCCGGGGACGGGGGACTGGGACCGGGTGCCAGCGGGGACTGGGACGGACTGGGAGGAGGAGGGGGATGGGACAGGGACTGGGATGGGATTGGGATAGGATTGGGATTGGGACTGGGATGGGACTGGGATGGGACTGGGATTGGACTGGGATGGGACTGGGATGGGGTGGGATTGGGATTGGGACTGGGATTGGGATTGGACTGGGATGGGACTGGGATGGGACTGGGGACAGGGACTGGGATGGGGTGGGATTGGGATAGGATTGGGATTGGGACTGGGATGGGACTGGGATGGCACTGGGGATGGGGACTGGGATTGGGACTGGGATTGGGACTGGGATGGGAACTGGGATTGAACTGGGATGGGGTGGGATGGGGATAGGATTGGGATGGGACTGGGATGGGGACTGGAGATGGGGACTGGGACTGGGATGGGAACTGGGATGGGACTGGGGATGGGGACTGGGATGGGACTGGGGATGGGGACTGGGATTGGGACTGGAGATGGGGACTGGGACTGGGATTGGACTGGGATGGGAACTGGGATTGAACTGGGATGGGGTGGGATGGGGATAGGATTGGGATTGGGATGGGATGGGACTGGAGATGGGGACTGGTTTGGGATTGGGATTGGGATGGGGACTGGGATTGGGATGGGAACTGGGATGGGACTGGGGATGGGGACTGGGATTGGGACTGGGATTGGACTGGGATGGGGTGGGATGGGGATAGGATTGGGATTGGGACTGGGATTGGGATTGGACTGGGATGGGACTGGAGATGGGGACTGGGATGGGGACTGGGATTGAGATTGGGACTGGGATGGGACTGGGATTGGGATGGGAACTGGGATGGGACTGGGGATGGGAACTGGGATTGGACTGGGATGGGGTGGGATGGGGATAGGATTGGGATTTGGACTGGTATTGGACTGGGATGGGACTGGAGATGGGGACTGGTTTGGGATTGGGACTGGGATGGGGACTGGGATTGGACTGGGATGGGGACTGGGATTGGACTGGGATGGGGTGGGATGGGGATAGGATTGGGATTTGGACTGGGATTGGGATGGGATGGGACTGGGATGGGGATAGGATTGGGATGGGAGCTGGGATTGAACTGGGATGGGGACTGGGATGGGGACTGGGATGGGGTCGGGTTGGGGGGTGCAGGCACCTCGGTCCCAGCCGCGGGGCCCAGCCCGGGGGTCCCGGGGGTCCCGGGGGGTTCAGGCGCCCCCAGGCTGGGCCCCCCCTCGTCAACCGCTGCGGGGCGGGGGGGTGGGCAGCGGCGCCAGGGCCAGGGGACCCCGACCGGGGGGGGGACCCCGAAACTGGGAGGGGGTCCCCAATCCCACCGTGGGGTCCCCACCTCCATGGGGGGGTCCCCAATTCCATGGGGGGCGTCCTCAACCCTGCAGGGGGGTCCCCACCTCCATAGGGGGGCCTCAATCCCATGGGGGATCCACACCCTGGGGGGGGTCCCCAACTTCTGGGGGGGTCCCCACCTCCATAGGGGGGTCCCCAATCCCATGGGGGGTCCCCAACACCATAGGGGGGTCCTCAACCCTGCAGGGGGTGTCCCCAGTCCCATGGGGGTGGTCCCCAACCCCTCGGGGGGTCCTGGTGCCGAACCCCAAGAGGCAGCGGGGGGGGTCACGAAGGATCCAAACCCTGGGGAGGTTGGGGGGGGGGCAAGTGCCCGAGTCGGGTCTGGTGACACCCCCACCCCATTTTGGGGTCCCTGGTGCCATTTTGTGGGTTCTTGGGACCATTTTGGGGTCCCTGGTGCCGTTTTGGGGGTTCTTGGGACCATTTTGGGGTCCCTGGGGCCGTTTTGGGGGTTCTTGGGACCATTTTGGGGTCATGAGCATCAACTCAAGCACCATCTGAGGGTCTCGGGCACCATTTTGGGGCCCCAGGGATCATTTTGGGGTCCCACAGATCAACCTGATGACCATTTTTGGCACCATTTGAGGAGGTTTCAACACCAACTGGAGGGGACGTCACTTTGGGGACCATTTTGGGGTGCCTGGTGCCATTTTGGGGTCCCTGGTGCCATTTTGGGGGTTCTTGGGACCATTTTGGGGTCATGAGCATCAACTCAAGCACCATCTGAGGGTCCTGGGCACCATTTTGGGGTCCCACGGATCAATTTGATCACTTGGAGCATCGTTTCGGGGTCACGAGAACCAGCTGGAGGGGATGTCGCTTCGGGGACCATGTTGGGGGTCAGAGACACTGTTTTGGGGCCCCAGGGATCATTTTGGGGTCCCGAGGATCAACTTGATGACCATTTTCAGCACCATTTGAGGAGGTTTCAACACCAACTAGAGGGGACGTCGCTTTGGGGACCATTTTGGGGTCATGAGCATCAACTCAAGCACCATCTGAGGGTCTCGGGCACCATTTTGGGGCCCCAGGGATCATTTTGGGGTCCCACAGATCAACTTGATGATCATTTTTGGCACCATTTGAGGAGGTCCCGACACCAACTGGAGGGGACGTCGCTTTGGGGACCATTTTGGGGTCCCAAGCGACGCCTCAGGAACCATTTTGGGGTCCCTGGTGCCATTTTGGGGGTTCTTGGGACCATTTTTGGGTCATGAGCATCAACTCAAGGACCATCTGGGGGTCCCGGGCACCATTTTGGGGTCCCAGGGATCATTTTGGGGTCCCACAGATCAACCTGATGACCATTTTTGGCACCATTTGAGGAGGTTTCAACACCAACTGGAGGGGACGTCGCTTTGGGGACCATTTTGGGGTCACAAGCGACACCTCAGGAACTGTTTTGGGGTCCCTGGTGCCATTTTGGGGTCCCTGCGGCCGGTTTGGGGGTTCTTGGGACCATTTTTGGGTCATGAGCATCAACTCAAGGACCATCTGAGGGTCCTGGGCACCATTTTGGGGTCCCGGGGATCAATTTGACCAGTTCGAGCATCGTTTCGGGGTCCCGAGAACCAGCTGGAGGGGATGTCGCTTCGAGGACCCATTTTGGGGTTCAAAGACACCGTTTCGGGGTCCCGGGCGTCAACTCAAAGACCACATCGGGTCCCGTTTTGGGGTCACGAGAACCGACTCGGGCACCGTTGGGTTGGGGATGGAGGTTGGGGTGGTTTTGGGGACGGGGACGGGGGGTGACGGCTCGGGGGCTGTTTTGGGGTGCCGGGGCGGTTTCGGGGCTCACCCAGGTTGACGGTGAGCTTCATGCGTCCGGCGTCGAGCTCGAGGCGCAGCGTGTCGGCTGAGTGGCGCGAGGTGGTGGCCAGGACGAGGCCGTAGGCGCGGGGGGACATGAACCTCAAGGCCACGTCCTCCGCCTCCGTCTGCGCCGCCGGCACCAGGATCTTGAGGTACGCGCTGCCGTCGTAGCTCAGCACGGCCGCCTCTGCGGGGACCCCGCGCTCGCACCCCGAAAAAAAAAAAAAAAAGGGGGACCCCACCCCTGGGAACAGCCCAAAAGTGGGGAACCCCAGCCCTGGCCACAGCTCCCACCCCGGGAATGGGGAACCCCAAAATTGGGGACTCAACCCTGGACACAGTCCCCACGCCGGGAATGGGAAACCCCAAAATTGAGGAACCCCAAAACTGGGGAACCCCAGCCCTGGCCACAGCTCCAAGCCTGAGAATGAGGAACCCCAAAATTGGGGACCCAGCCCTGGACACAGCCCCCACCCCGGGAATGGGGAACCCTGAAACTGGGGAACCCCACAACTGGGGAACCCAGCCCTGGCCACAGCTCCAACCCTGGGTATGGGGAACCCCAAAATTGGGGAACCCCAAAATTGGGAACCCAGCCCTGGCCACAGCTCCAACTCTGGGAATGGGGAACCCCAAAACTGGGGAACCCCAGCCCTGGCCACAGCCCCCACCCCAGGAATGGGGAACCCTGAAACTGGGGAACCTCAAAACTGGGGAACCCAGCTCTGGCCACAGCTCCAACCCTGGGAATGGGGAACCCCAAAATTGAGGAACCCCCAAACTGGGGAACCCCAGCCCTGGCCACAGCTCCCGCCCCGGGAATGAGGAACCCCAAAATTGGGGACCCAGCCCTGGACACAGCCCCCACCCCAGGAATGGGGAACCCCAAAATTGAGGAACCCCCAAACTGGGGAACCCCAGCCCTGGCCACAGCTCCCACCCCGGGAATGGGGAACCCCAAAATTGGGAACCCCAGCCCTGGCCACAGCTCCCACCCTGGGAATGGGGAACCCCAAAATTGAGGAACCCCCAAACTGGGGAACCCAGCCCTGGCCACAGCTCCAACCCTGGGAATGAGGAACCTCAAAATTGAGGAACCCCCAAAATTGGGAACCCAGCCCTGGCCACAGCTCCAACCCTGGGAATGGGGAACCCCAAAATTGGGGACCCAGCCCTGGACACAGCCCCCACCCCAGGAATGGGGAACCCTGAAACTGGGGAACCTCAAAACTGGGGAACCCCAGCCCTGGCCACAGCTCCAACCCTGGGAATGGGGAACCCCAAAATTGGGGAACCCCAGCCCTGGCCACAGCTCCAACCCTGGGAACGGGGAACCCCAAAATTGGGGACCCAGCCCTGGCCACAGCTCCAAGCCTGGGAATGGGGAACCCTGAAACTGGGGAACCCCAAAACTGGGGAACCCAGCCCTGGACACAGCCCCCACCCCAGGAATGGGGAACCCTGAAACTGGGGAACCTCAAAACTGGGGAACCCAGCCCTGGCCACAGCCCCCACCCCGGGAATGGGGAACCCTGAAACTGGGGAACCCCACAACTGGGGAACCCAGCCCTGGCCACAGCCCCAACCCCGGGAATGGGGAACCCCAAAATTGGGAACCCAGCCCTGGCCACAGCTCCAACCCCGGGAATGGGGAACCCCAAAACTGGGAACCCAGCCCTGGCCACAGCTCCAACCCTGGGAATGGGGAACCCCAAAATTGAGGAACCCCCAAACTGGGGAACCCCAGCCCTGGCCACAGCTCCAAGCCTGAGAATGGGGAACCCCAAAATTGAGGAACCCCCAAACTGGGGAACCCCAGCCCTGGCCACAGCCCCCACCCCGGGAATGAGGAACCCCAAAATTGAGGAACCCCCAAACTGGGGAACCCCAGCCCTGGCCACAGTCCCCACCCCGGGAATGGGGAACCCCAAAACTGGGGACCCAGCCCTGGACACAGCCCCCACCCCAGGAATGGGGAACCCTGAAACTGGGGAACCTCAAAACTGGGGAACCCCAGCCCTGGCCACAGCTCCAACCCTGGGAATGGGGAACCCCAAAATTGGGGAACCCCAAAATTGGGAACCCAGCCCTGGCCACAGCCCCCACCCTGGGAATGGGGAACCCTGAAATTGGGGAACCCCAAAACTGGGGGACCCTGAAACTGGGGAACTCAGCTCTGACCCCAGTATTGGGGACCCTGGAACTGGGGACTCCCCAGGATTCAGGACTCTGGAATTGGGGACCCCCAGCTCTGACCCCAGCATTGTGGCCCCTGGGGAGGATGTTGGGATGCAGGGGGGGGACATTGGGGCACAGGGGGGTCCCCAGGGTTTGGGGTTCACTCATCAGTGGGGCAGTGGGGCCCCAGGGGAGGATGTTGGGGTGCAGGGGGGTCCCCAGGATTTGGGGTTCACTCATCAGTGGGGCAGTGGGGCCCTAGGGGAGGATGTTGGGGTGCAGGGGGGTTCCCAAGCTCCATGGGGAGGATGTTGGGGTGCAGGGAGGGGGTTCCCAAGCTCCATATGGAGGACGTTGGGGTGCAGGGGGGTCCCCAGGATTGGGGGTTCACTCATCAGCGGGGCAGTGGGGCCCTAGGGGAGGACGTTGGGGTGCAGGGGGGGGTTCCCAAGCTCCGTGGGGAGGATGTTGGGGTGCAGGGGGGGTTCCCAAGCTCCGTGGGGAGGACGTTGGGGTGCAGGGAGGGTTCCCAAGCTCCGTGGGGAGGATGTTGGGGTGCAGGGGGTCCCCAGGATTCGGGGTTCACTCATCAGCAGGGCAGTGGGGCCCCAGGGGAGGATGTTGGGGTGCAGGGGGGGTTCCCAAGCTCCATGGGGAGGATGTTGGGGTGCAGGGGGGTCCCCAGGATTGGGGGTTCACTCATCAGCAGGGCAGTGGGACCCCAGGGGAGGATGTTGGGGTGCAGGGGGGTCCCCAGGATTCGGGGTTCACTCATCAGCGGGGCAGTGGGGCCCTAGGGGAGGACGTTGGGGTGCAGGGGGGGGTTCCCAGAGGCCCTGGGTGGGATGTTGGGGTGCTGGGGGGCTTCCCAAGCTCCATGGGGAGGATGTTGGGGTGCAGCGGGGGTTCCCAGGATTCGGGGTTCACTCATCAGCGGGGCAGTGGGGCCCTAGGGGAGGACGTTGGGGTGCAGGGGGTGGTTCCCAAGCTCCGTGGGGAGGACGTTGGGGTGCAGGGGGTCCCCAGGATTTGGGGTTCACTCATCAGCGGGGCAGTGGGGCCCTAGGGGAGGACGTTGGGGTGCAGGGGGTGGTTCCCAAGCTCCGTGGGGAGGATGTTGGGGTGCAGGGGGGGGTTCCCAGAGGCCCTGGGTGGGATGTTGGGGTGCAGGGGGTCCCCAGGATCGGGGGTTCGCTCACCGGTCTGGCAGCGGGGCCCCAGGAAGCCGGTGCCCAGGCAGTCGCAGAGGAAGCGGTTCCAGCCCTCGCGGCACAGCCCCCCGTTTTGGCAGGGGCCGCTGGCGCAGAGGCGGGGGGGCTCGCGGGCGCAGAATGGGGTGACCCCCGGGGCGGCCTGCGCCTCGGCCAGCGCCCGCACGTCCAGGCTGCGTCCGTCCACGAAGACGTCGCGCACGCAGCCCACGAAGCCGAAGCGCAGCGAGGCCGCCCAGAGCTCGGGGGGCAGCGGGGGGCCCGGGCGGCCCTCGGGGAGCCCCCCCAAAAACAGCTCGGCCGCCAGGTCCAGCACCTCGCGCTCGCCCGCCGCCAGGAACGGGGTGCTGCGGCTGTTCACCGACACCGAGCCTGGGGGGACAACGGGGTGCAGGGGTTATTGGGGGGCAGGGGGGTTATTGGGGGGCAGGGGTTATTGGGGTACAGGGGTTATTGGGGGGCAGGGGGGTTATTGGGGTGCAGGGGGGCTGCGGCTGTTCACCGACACTGAGCCTGGGGGGACAGGGGGTGCAGGAGCTATTGGGGTACAGGGGGTCATTGGGGTGCAGGGGGGGCTGCGGCTGTTTGCTGACACCAAGCCTGGGGAGGGAGAATGGGGTTATTGGGGGGCAGGGGGGTTATTGGGGTACAGGGGTTATTGGGGTGCAGGGGTTATTGGGGTACAGGGGTTATTGGGGTGCAGGGGTTATTGGGGTGCAGGGGTTATTGGGGTACAGGGGGGTTATTGGGGTGCAGGGGGGCTGCAGCTGTTCACTGACACTGAGCCTGCGGGGACGGGGGGTACAGGGGTTATTGGGGTGCAGGGGTTATTGGGGTACAGGGGTTATTGGGGTACAGGGGTTATTGGGGTGCAGGGGGGTTATTGGGGTGCAGGGGTTATTGGGGTGCAGGGGGTTATTGGGGTACAGGGGGGTTATTGGGGTGCAGGGGGGCTGCGGCTGTTCATCGACACCGAGCCTGGGGGACAGGGGGGACAGGGGTTATTGGGGTACAGGGGGGTTATTGGGGTACAGGGGTTATTGGGGTACAGGGGTTATTGGGGGGCAGGGGGCTTATTGGGGTGCAGGGGGGCTGCGGCTGTTCACCGACACCGCGCCTGGGGGGACAACGGGGTGCAGGGGTTATTGGGGTGCAGGGGGGTTATTGGGGTACAGGGGTTATTGGGGTACAGGGGTTATTGGGGGGCAGGGGGCTTATTGGGGTGCAGGGGGGTTATTGGGGTACAGGGGGGCTGCGGCTGTTCACTGACACCGAGCCTGGGGGACAACGGGGGGCAGGGGTTATTGGGGTGCAGGGGGGTTATTGGGGTGCAGGGGGGCTGCGGCTGTTCACCGACACCGAGCCTGGGGGACAACGGGGTGCAGGGGTTATTGGGGGGCAGGGGGGTTATTGGGGTACAGGGGTTATTGGGGTACAGGGGTTATTGGGGGGCAGGGGGGTTATTGGGGTACAGGGGTTATTGGGGGGCAGGGGGGTTATTGGGGGGCAGGGGGGCTGCGGCTGTTCACCGACACCGAGCCTGGGGGACAACGGGGTGCAGGGGTTATTGGGGTGCAGAGGGGTTATTGGGGTACAGGGGGGTTATTGGGGTACAGGGGTGCTGCGGCTGTTCACTGACACCGAGCCTGTGGGACAACGGGGTGCAGGGGTTATTGGGGGGCAGGGGGGTTATTGGGGTACAGGGGTTATTGGGGTACAGGGGGGTTATTGGGGTACAGGGGGGCTGCGGCTGTTCACCAACACCGAGCCTGGGGAACAGGGGGGACAGGGGTTATTGGGGTGCAGGGGGGTTATTGGGGTACAGGGGGGCTGTGGCTGTTCACCGACACCGAGCCTGGGGGGACAACGGGGTGCAGGGGTTATTGGGGGGCAGGGGGGTTATTGGGGGGCAGGGGTTATTGGGGTGCAGGGGTTATTGGGGTACAGGGGGGTTATTGGGGTGCAGGGGTGCTGCGGCTGTTCACCGACACCAAGCCTGCAGATAGTGGGGTGTGGGGGTTCTTGGGGTGCACACCCGCCCCCTTGCACACTCGCAGCCCCATGCACAAGCCAATGGCCTCATCCTTTCACACCCACCCTTGTGCCCATCACGCTGCACGTCCATCCCCTCGCACACCCACATTGCACACCCCCAGCCTCTTGCACACGCGCCCTCGCACCCTTGCACACATTGTGCTGCACATCCATTCCCTTGCACACCCCTGTTGCACGCCCCCAGCCCCTTGCACACGCGCCCTCGCACCCTTGCACCCATCGTGGTGCACATCCACCCCCTCACACACCCCGTGTTGCACGCCCCCAGCCCCTCACACCCGTGCCCTCGCACCCTTGCACCCATCGTGCTGCACATCCATTCCCTTGCACCCTTGTGCCCATCGTGGTGCACGTCCATCCCCTTGCACACCCCCAGCCTCTCACACCCACACCCTCGCACCCTTGCACCCATCATGCTGCACATCCATCCCCTTGCACGCCCCCAGCCCCTCTTGCACGTGCCCTCACACCCTTGCGCCCATCGTGCTGCACATCCATCCCCTCGCACGCCCCCTGTTGCACACCCACAGCCCCTTGCACACATCATGCTGCACGTCCATCCCTTCGCACGCCCCCAGCCCCTTGCACACGCGCCCTCGCACCCATCGTGCTGCACATCCATCCCCTCTCACACCCCCCATTTTGCACACCCCCAGCCCCTCTCACACGCGCCCTCGCACCCTTGCGCCCATCGTGCTGCACATCCATCCCCTCGCACACCCCCTGTTGCACACCCACAGCCCCTTGCACCCATCGTGGTGCACATCCATCCCCTCACACGCCCCCAGCCCCTCTTGCACGCACCCTTGCACCCTTGCGCCCGTCGCGCTGCACATCCATCCCCTCGCACACCCCCAGCCCCTCACACACGCGCCCTCACACCCTTGCGCCCGTCGCGCTGCACGTCCATTCCCTTGCACACCCCCATGTTGCACACCCCGAGCCCCTTGCACCCTTGCACCCGTCATGCTGCACGTCCATTCCCTTGCACGCCCCCAGCCCCTTGCACCCATCGTGCTGCACATCCATCCCCTCACACGCCCCCAGCCCCTTGCACACGCGCCCTCGCACCCTTGCGCCCATCGTGCTGCACATCCATCCCCTTGCACACCCCGTGTTGCACACCCACGGCCCCTTGCACACATGCCCTCGCACCCTTGTGCCCATCGTGCTGCACATCCATCCCCTTGCACACCCCCGTTGCACACCCACAGCCCCTTGCACCCATCGTGCTGCACGTCCATCCCCTCGCACGCCCCCAGCCCCTCTTGCACGCGCCCTCGCACCCTTGCGCCCGTTGCGCTGCACATCCATCCCCTCACACACCCCCTGTTGCACACCCACAGCCCCTTGCACACATCATGCTGCACGTCCATCCCTTCGCACACCCCCAGCCCCTCGCACCCGCGCCCTCACACCCTTGCGCCCATCACGCTGCACGTCCATCCCCTCGCACACCCCCAGCCCCTCGCACCCGCGCCCTCGCACCCTTGTGCCCGTCGCGCTGCACATCCATTCCCTCGCACACCCCCAGCCTCTTGCACCCATCGTGCTGCACATCCATCCCCTCGCACACGCCCAGTTGCACGCCTCCAGCCCCTCGCACACGTGCCCTCGCACCCTTGCACCCATCGTGCTGCACATCCATCCCCTCGCACACCCCATGTTGCACGCCCCCAGCCCCTTGCACACACGCCCTCGCACCCTTGCGCCCGTCATGCTGCACGTCCATTCTCTTGCACACCCCCAGCCCCTTGCACCCATTGTGCTGCACGTCCATCCCCTCGCACGCCCCGTGTTGCACACCCACAGCCCCTCGCACACACGCCCTTGCACCCTTGCACCCGTCATGCTGCACGTCCATTCCCTTGCACGCCCCCAGCCCCTCTTGCACACGTGCCCTCACACCCTTGCGCCCATCGTGGTGCACATCCATCCCCTCGCACACGCCCAGTTGCACGCCCCCAGCCCCTCTTGCACACGTGCCCTCACACCCTTGCACCCATCGTGCTGCACGTCCATCCCCTCGCACGCCCCCAGCCCCTCACACACGTGCCCTCACACCCTTGCGCCCGTCGCGCTGCACATCCATCCCCTTGCACACCCCGTGTTGCACACCCCCAGCCCCTTGCACCCATCGTGCTGCACGTCCATCCCCTTGCACGCCCCCAGCCCCTCGCACCCGCGCCCTCACACCCTTGCGCCCATCGTGGTGCACATCCATCCCCTTGCACGCCCCCAGCCCCTCTTGCATGCGCCTTCACACCCTTGTGCCTGTTGTGCTGCACGTCCATCCCCTCACACGCCCCCAGCCCCTCACACGCGCCCTTGCACCCTTGCGCCTGTTGTGCTGCACGTCCATCCCCTCACACGCCCCCAGCGCCTTGCACCCGCGCCCTCGCACCCTTGCGCCCATCGCGCTGCACGTCCATCCCCTTGCACACCCCCCATTTTGCACGCCCCCAGCCCCTCGCACCCGCGCCCTCGCACCCTTGCGCCCATCGCGCTGCATGTCCATCCCCTTGCACCCTTGCTTCCATCATGATGCACATCCATCCCCTTGCACACTCCCCGTGTTGCACACCCCCAGCCCCTTGCACACGCGCCCTCGCACCCTTGCACCCATCGCGCTGCACATCCATCCCCTCTCACACCCCCCATTTTGCACACCCCCAGCCCCTTGCACACATCATGCTGCATGTCCATTCCCTCGCACACCCCCAGCCCCTCGCACCCACGCCCTCACACCCTTGCGCCCATCGCACTGCACATCCATCCCCTCGCACGCCCCCAGCCCCTCGCACCTGCGCCCTCGCACCCTTGCGCCCATCATGCTGCACGTCCATCCCCTCGCACGCCCCCAGCCCCTCGCACACGTGCCCTCACACCCTTGCGCCCGTCGCGCTGCACGTCCATCCCCTCGCACA
The DNA here is from genome assembly GCF_032191515.1 of Phaenicophaeus curvirostris. Classification (NCBI taxonomy): domain Eukaryota; kingdom Metazoa; phylum Chordata; class Aves; order Cuculiformes; family Cuculidae; genus Phaenicophaeus; species Phaenicophaeus curvirostris. The sequence continues at coordinate 47,484 of NW_027207055.1, forward strand.
CCCCCTGTTGCACACCCACAGCCCCTTGCACCCATCGTGCTGCACGTCCATCCCCTTGCACGCCCCCAGCCCCTCGCACCCGCACCCTTGCACCCTTGCGCCCGTCACGCTGCACATCCATCCCCTCACACGCCCCCAGCCTCTTGCACACGTGCCCTCACACCCTTGTGCCCATCACGCTGCACATCCATCCCCTCACACACCCCGTGTTGCACACCCACAGCCCCTCGCACACATGCCCTTGCACCCTTGCACCCGTCATGCTGCACGTCCATTCCCTTGCACGCCCCCAGCCCCTTGCACCCATCGTGCTGCACATCCATCCCCTCGCACACGCCCAGTTGCACGCCCCCAGCCCCTTGCACACGTGCCCTCGCACCCTTGCACCCATCGTGCTGCACATCCATCCCCTCGCACACCCCGTGTTGCACGCCCCTAGCCCCTTGCACACACGCCCTCACACCCTTGCGCCCATCGTGCTGCACGTCCATTCCCTTGCATGCCCCCAGCCCCTTGCACCCATCGTGCTGCACATCCATCCCCTCGCACGCCCCCTGTTGCACACCCCCGGCCCCTTGCACACATCATGCTGCACGTCCATCCCCTCGCATGCCCCCAGCCCCTCACACCCGTGCCCTCGCACCCTTGCACCTGTCGTGCTGCACATCCATTCCCTTGCACACCCCCAGCCTCTTGCACCCATCGTGCTGCACATCCACCCCCTCGCACACCCCCTCGCACGCCCCCAGCCCCTCTCGCCCGCGCCCTCGCACCCTTGCGCCCGTCGCGCTGCACGTCCACGTGGCACCACTCGCCGTCGGTGACCTTGCGGGCGCTGGCGCGCAGCCGCAGGGCCCCCGCGCCCATGTCCAGCAGCAGGAAGAGGTGCCCGTCCAGCAGCTCCAGCGCCAGGTAGTCGGGGCGCGGGCGGCCGGGGCCCCGCGGGCCCTGCCCGAACAGGAGGAGCCCGTTGGGCTCGGTGGTTCGGAAGTCGAAGGAGACGGAGCCGGCGCGGGCGGCTCGCCAGGGCGGCAGCGCCACGAAGGCCTGCGGGGCCCCCAGGGTGACGGGGTCCAGGGCGGCCACGGCCTCGCAGCGGAACAGCAGCGCCCCGTGCAGCGTCACGCGCCCGTCGCCCTCCTGCGCCAGCCGCGACAGCTCCAGCTTGAAGTCGTTGTTCTTGTACACCACCTGCGGGGCCACGCGCACGGCACTGGCCTCGTGTCCCCGTGTCCCTGTGCACCCCTTGTTCTCGTGCACTCACGCCTCCTGCACCCCCTGTGCCCACAGCCCCATATCCCCATGTCCGGGTGTCCCCGTGCACCCCCTGGCCTCGTGCACTCATGCCCCCTGTGCCCCATGCACCCACAGCCCTGTGTCCCCATGTCCCCGTGCACCCCCGGCCTCGTGCACTCACGCCTCCTGCACCCCCTGTGCCCACAGCCCCATATCCCCATGTCTGGGTGTCCCCGGGCACCCCCTGGCCTCGTGCACTCACACCTCCCCGTGCCCCATGCACCCACAGCCCTGTGTCCCCATGTCCCCGTGCACCCCCTGTCCTTGTGCACTCACGCCCCTGTGCCCCCTGTGCCCACAGCCCCATATCCCCATGTCCGGGTGTCCCCGTGCACCCCCTGTCCTCGTGCACTCACGCCTCCCCGTGTCCCATGCACCCACAGCCCTGTGTCCCCATGTCCCTGTGCACCCCTTGTTCTTGTGCACTCACACCCCTGTGCCCCCTGTGCCCACAGCCCCATATCCCCAGGTCTGGGTGTCTCCATGCACCCTCTGTCCTCGTGCACTCACACCCCTGGGCCCCATGTCCCCCCTGTCCTCATGCACTCACAGCCCATGTCCCCATGTCCCCATGTCCCCGTGTACCCTCTGTCCTCGTGCACTCACGCCTCCCCACGCCCCCTGTGCCCACAGCCCCATATCTCCATGTCCGGGTGTCCCTGTGCACTCCCTGTCCTTGTGCACTCACGCCCCCGTGCCCCATGCACCCACGGACCCGTATCCCCGTGTCCTGGTGTCCCGGTGCACCCCCTGTCCTCGTGCGCTCACACCCCCGAGCCCCACACGCCTGTGTCCCTGCATCCCCATGCGCTCCACATCCTTGTGCACCCACATCCCCGTGCCTCGCTCACACGTATCCCCGTGTCCCCGTGTCCCCATGCACGCCAGGTACTTCTGCACCTCTGTCCCTGCGCCCCACATCCCTGTGTCCTCGTGCACCCCACGTCCTCACGTCTCCGTGTCCTCGTGCCCCCAGCCATCGCATCCTCGTGCGCCCACGTCCCCACGCCCCCCGTGTCCTCGTGCACCCCACGTCGGTGCCCTCGTGACCCCAACCATCGCGTCCTCGTGCGCCCACGTCCCCACGCCCCCCGTGTCCTCGTGCACCCCCCGTGTCCTTGTGCACCCCCCGTGCGCCCCCGTGCCCCTCGCACTCACGTCCTTGAGGCAGCCCATGAAGTTGTTGCTGACGGGGGAGCCGGGGAGGTCGGCCGTGTTGGGGGACCCCCCCACGTAGAAGAAGTCGTCGGAGCCCAGCATGGTGTAATCCTCCTGCGTGTAGCCCGTGGTGGTCAGGATCCCGTCCACCGAGATCGTCACCTGCGGCACGAGCGGCCGGGGCTCAGGGGGGGGCCCCCCAAAACTTGTTGGGGGGGGGGGGGGCAGGGGGGCCCTAAGGGAGGGAGGAAGGAGGGGGGAGAGAGGGGTCCCCAAAATGGGGGAGGGGGAGACGGGGGAGCGAGGATGGGGGAGACAGGGAGGAGTGGGGATGGGGGGGGGGGGGGGACAGAGGAGCGGAGATGGGGGTCCCCAAAATGGGGGGAGAACAGAGGGATGGGAATGGGAGAGAGAGGAGATGGGGGAATGGGGGGGGGGGGTCCCCCCCAAAATGGAGGGGTGGGGGATGAAGGGGGAACCGGGGGGATGTGTGGAATGGGGGGCGATGGGGTGATGGGGGTTAATGGGGGTGAAGGGGTTAATGGGGCTGAGGGGGGGAAAAGGGGTCCTGGGGGGGGGAGGGGAATGGGGGGGAAGGGGTGTTATGGGGGGGCTGGGGTGACAAAGGGCACACGGGGACGAGGTGGGGGAGGACCCAGGGGTGACACAGGGAGGGGGGGAAGGGGCTGGGGTCACACTTGGGGGGGGGGGGGTGGGGGGGTTAGTAACGAGTTTTGGGGTCCTCAGACAGAAAAGTGGCCGTTAGTGGGGCTGGGCGCGCGCCGGGAGCGTGCAAGGGGCGTGCACGAGGGGCTGCGGGCGTGCGAGGGGCTGTGCGAGGAGCCGTGCACACGAGCGTGCGGGGGCGGCGGGGACGGTGGGAGCACCGGGGCCCTCGGACGGAGGGGGCGGCCTCGTGCGCAGCTCGCACACGCGTGTGAGCTCTCTCACACGCACACACACGCACGGACTCACAAACTCCACAAAACTATCGTTTCTTACCTCAAACACGTCCAAAACGCAACTTTCACCACAAATCTCCTCAGAGCCCTCTTCAAACTACCCGAAATCGTGATTTTTCACTTCAAATTCCCACAAAACCCACAACTTTCACCACAAATCGCCTCAGAGCCCTCTTCAAACTCCCTGAAATCGTGATTTTCACCTCAAATTCCCACAAAAACCGCAACTTTCACCACAAATCTCCTCAGACTTCTTCTCAAACTCCCTGAAATCGCGATTTTTACCTCAAATTCCCACAAAAACTGCAACTTTCACCACAAATCGCCTCAGACTTCTTCTCAAACACCCTGAAATTGTGATTTTCACCTCAAATTCCCACAAAAACCGCAACTTTCACCACAAATCTCCTCAGACTTCTTCTCAAACTCCCTGAAATCGCGATTTTCATCTCAAATTCCCACAAAACCTGCCGCTTTCACCACAAATCTCCTCAGACTCCTCCTCAAACTCCCCCAAACCCCCATTTTTTCCCTCAAATCTTCTCAGATTCCCCCTCAGGCATCCCCAAACCACGTCTTTTTGCCCCAATCCCCTCACAAACTCCCCCAAAATGTCATTTTTTACCTCAAATCCCCTCAAGACCACAACTTCCACCACAGATCTCCCCAGAGCCCTCTTCAAACTCCCTGAAATCATGATTTTCACCTCAAATTCCCACAAAAACCGCAATTTTCACCACAAATCTCCTCAGAGCCCTCTTCAAACTCCCCGAAATCATCATTTTCACCTCAAATTCCCACAAAAACCGCAACTTTCACCACAAATCTCCTCAGACTCCTTCTCAAACTCACTGAAATCGTGAATTTCATCTCAAATTCCCACAAAACCCGCAACTTTCACCACGAATCTCCTCAGACTCCTCCTCAAACTCCCCCAAACCCCCATTTTTTCCCTCAAATCTTCTCAGATTCCCCCTCAAGCATCCCCAAACCACGCCTTTTTGCCCCAATCCCCTCACAAACTCCCCCAAAATGTCATTTTTTACCTCAAATTCCCTCAAGACCACAACATCCACCACAAATCTCCTCAGACTTCTTCTCAAACTCCCTGAAATCGCAATTTTTACCTCAAATTCCCACAAAAACTGCAATTTTCAACACAAATCGCCTCAGAGCCCTCTTCAAACTCCCCGAAATCGTGATTTTCACCTCAAATTCCCACAAAAACCGGAACTTTCACCACAAATATCCTCAGACTTCTTCTCAAACTCCCTGAAATTGTGATTTTCACCTCAAATTCCCACAAAAACCGCAACTTTCACCACAAATCCCCTCAGAGCCCTCCTCAAACTCCCCCAAACCCCTATTTTTCCCTCAAATCTTCTCAGATTCCCCCTCAAGCATCCCCAAACCACGCCTTTTTGCCCCAATCCCCTCACAAACTCCCCCAAAATGTCATTTTTTACCTCAAATTCCCTCAAGACCACAACTTCCACCACAAATCTCCTCAGAGCCCTCTTCAAACTCCCCGAAATCGTGATTTTCACCTCAAATTCCCACAAAAACTGCAACTTTCACCACGAATCTCCTCAGAGCCCTCTTCAAACTCCCCGAAATCGCGATTTTTACCTCAAATTCCCACAAAAACTGCAACTTTCACCACAAATCTCCTCAGACTTCTTCTCAAACTCCCTGAAATCATGATTTTCACCTCAAATTCCCACAAAAACCGGAACTTTCACCACGAATCTCCTCAGAGCCCTCTTCAAACTCCCTGAAATCGCGATTTTCACCTCAAATTCCCACAAAAACCACAACTTTCACCACAAATCTCCTCAGACTTCTTCTCAAACTCCCTGAAATCGTGATTTTCACCTCAAATTCCCACAAAAACTGTAACTTTCACCACAAATCCCCTCAGAGCCCTCCTCAAACTCCCCCAAACCCCCATTTTTTCCCTCAAATCTTCTCAGATTCCCCCTCAGGCATCCCCAAACCACGTCTTTTTGCCCCAATCCCCTCACAAACTCCCCCAAAATGTCATTTTTCACCTCAAATTCCCACAAAACCCGCAATTTTCACCACAAATCTCCTCAGAGCCCTCTTCAAACTCCCCGAAATCATCATTTTCACCTCAAATTCCCACAAAAACTGCAACTTTCACCACAAATCTCCTCAGACTCCTCCTCAAACTCCCCCAAACCCCTATTTTTCCCTTAAATCTTCTCAGATTCCCCCTCAGGCATCCCCAAACCACGTCTTTTTGCCCCAATCCCCTCACAAACTCCCCCAAAATATGATTTTTACCTCAAATTCCCTCAAGACAACAACTTCCACCACAGATCTCCTCAGAGCCCTCTTCAAACTCCTTGAAATCGTGATTTTCACCTCAAATTCCCACAAAACCCGCAATTTTCACCACAAATCTCCTCAGAGCCCTCTTCAAACTCCCTGAAATCGCGATTTTTACCTCAAATTCCCACAAAAACCACAACTTTCACCACAAATCGCCTCAGAGCCCTCTTCAAACTCCCTGAAATCGCGATTTTTACCTCAAATTCCCACAAAAAACTGCAACTTTCACCACAAATCTCCTCAGACTTCTTCTCAAACTCCCTGAAATTGTGATTTTCACCTCAAATTCCCGCAAAAACCGGAACTTTCACCACAAATCTCCTCAGAGCCCTCTTCAAACTCCCTGAAATCGCGATTTTTACCTCAAATTCCCACAAAAACTGCAACTTTCACCACAAATCTCCTCAGAGCCCTCTTCAAACTCCCTGAAATCGTGATTTTCACCTCAAATTCCCACAAAAACCACAACTTTCACTACAAATCTCCTCAGAGCCCTCCTCAAACTCCCCCAAACCCCCATTTTTCCCTCAAATCCTCTCAGATTCCCCTTCAAGCATCCCCAACCACGTCTTTTTGCCCCAATCCCCTCACAAACTCCCCCAAAATATGATTTTTACCTCAAATTCTCTCAAGACCACAACTTCCACCACAGATCTCCTCAGAGCCCTCTTCAAACTCCCATAAATCGTGATTTTTCACCTCAAATTCCCACAAAACCCGCAACTTCACCACAAATCTCCTCAGAGCCCTCTTCAAACTCCCTGAAATTGTCATTTTTACCTCAAATTCCCACAAAAACCGCAACTTTCACCACAAATCTCCTCAGAGCCCTCCTCAAACTCCCCCAAACCCCCATTTTTTTCCCTCAAATCTTCTCAGATTCCCCCTCAAGCATCCCCAACCACGCCTTTTTGCCCCAATCCCCTCACAAACTCCCCCAAAATGTCATTTTTTACATTTTTCCAGCCTGACTCTGCCCCTCTCCAGTTTCTCCCGTTCCCATCCCCACAGGCCTTCGGGAACAGCCCCTCCCCAGCTCTCCTGGAGCCCCTTCAGGTCCTGGAAGCTGCTCGAAGGTCTCCTCGGAGCCTTCTCTTCCCCAGGCTGAACAGCCCCATCTCTCTCAGCCTCCTACGGGAGGTTCTCCAGCCCTCGTGTCATCCTTGGAGCCTCCTCTGGGCCCGTTCCAGCGGCTCCATCTCCTTCTCAGGTTGAGGATTCCAGACCTGGACACCATCCTCCAGTCGAGGTCTCCCCAGAGAGGAATCGAGGGGCAGGATCCTCTCCCTCACCCTGCTGCCCCACTTCTCCGGCTTGTCCAGGTTCTTCTCAGCCTTGTTGAACCTCATGAGCTTCTCCAGCCCCACTTCTCCTGCTTATCCAGGTTCTTCTTCTCCTGGTTGAACCTCACGAGGTTCTCCAGCCCCACTTCTCCTGCTTATCCAGGTTCTTCTTGTCCTGGTTGAACCTCCTGAGCTTCTCCAGCCCCACTTCTCCTGCTTATCCAGGTTCTTGTCCTGGTTGAACCTCCTGAGCTTCTCCAGCCCCACTTCTCCTGCTTATCCAGGTTCTTCTTGTCCTGGTTCAACCTCACGAGGTTCTCCAGCTCCACTTCCCCAGTTTTCCAGGTTCTCCTTGTCCTGGTTGAACCTCATGAGGTTCTCCAGCCCCACTTCTCCAGTTTTCCAGGTTCTCCTTGTCCTGGTTCAACTTCACGAGGTTCTCCAGCCCCACTTCTCCTGCTTATCCAGGTTCTTCTTGTCCTGGTTGAACATCCTGAGCTTCTCCAGCCCCACTTCTCCTGCTTATCCAGGTTCTTCTTCCCCTGGTTGAACCTCACGAGGTTCTCCAGCCCCACTTCTCCTGCTTATCCAGGTTCTCCTTGTCCTGGTTGAACCTCATGAGCTTCTCCAGCCCCACTTCTCCTGCTTATCCAGGTTCTTCTTGTCCTGGTTCAACCTCATGAGGTTCTCCAGCCCCACTTCTCCAGTTTTCCAGGTTCTCCTTGTCCTGGTTGAACCTCACGAGGTTCTCCAGCTCCACTTCTCCCTCTGGATGATCCCGTCCTTCCACATTACACACTCCCCCTGCCCCACTCACACTCATGCACACTCCCCCAGCCCCCGTGCACACTCGTGCACGCACACGCACCCTGCACCTCGCACGCCCACCCACCTTGCACACCCCTTGCACGCCAGCCGGCCCTGGTGCTCCGCCAGCAGCACCCATGGGGGGGGAGGAGGAGGAGGAGGAGGAGGAGGGGGGGGGGGAAGGCGAGGGGGTGTGTCACAGTGTTAGTGAGCGTGCAAGGGCGTGCAAGGGCGTGCGAAGCCGTGCGAGGGCTGTGGCGCAGGCAGCGGGGCCGACGGGGGGGGCGGGGGGGTCCCCGCTGCCTGCGCTGCTGGGGGGGGGGCAGCTTTGTCCTGAAAACGCCGTTTCCGTCCTCGATTTGGGGAGGGGGCACCCCAAAAAATCCAAAATGGCAAGAAATCACCCCAAAATGGGGGGGGGGGGGAGGCGAATGGTTTGGGGGCTCGAGGAGCTGCGACCCGGCTGCCTGCAAGGGGGGGGGGAGCAAAAATGGACCAAAACAGCAAGAATTCTCCCCAAACTGGGGGGGTTGGGACCCCAACTCTGCCCCGCTGCGAAAAACCAGCCCCCCCGACCTCGACTGGGTGGGTTTGGGGAGAAAGGAGCTGGTTTTTGGCCCCGAGGAGCTGAGTCTCGGCCCCGTCCAGGCTTGGAGGCCCCAAATTGCCTAAAATACCAAGAATTCACCCCAAAAAGGGGGAGACGGAGACCCCACAGCTTCCCCTTGAGGAAAAAACTTAACTCCTGGGAAGGACTTTTGGGGTGGAACCGGTTGGTTTTGGGATTCGGGGAGCTGAGGTCCGGCTGCAGGGGGAGAGGGCGGCACCAAATTGCCGAAAATCGCAAGAATTCACCCCAAAATGGGGAGGGAGAGACCCCACATCTTCCCCCTGAGGGAAAAAACCAGCCTCCCCTGACCCTGAAGGGGCTTTTTTGGGTTGAAACCCATTGGTTTTGGTATCAGGAACCTGCGGTTCGGCTGCCTAAGGGGGGGTAGGGGCCGTGAAATCGCCCCAAATCACAAGAATTCGCCCCAAATCACAAGAATTCACCCCAAAAGGCAAGAATTCACCCCAGAACGGGGAGCGAGACCCCCCCCGAGTTAAAAATTGAACCCCCCGGGACGGCTTTTTGGGGCGAAACCGGTTGTTTCGTGGCATCGGGGAGCTGAGGTTCGGCTGCCAACGGGGGACAGTGGCACCAAGTTGCCCAAAATCGCGGGAATTGACCCCGAAACGGGGCGGGGGCCCCCGGCGAAGGAGTAACAAGAGAGAGATAACTACCAGGTAATGCAGTTTGTTTACCATAGCGTGTCCGATCCCTGCGTGCTGGGGCCCGGGCGAGCGGAGAGAGCACAAACACAACAAAAAGTGACATTTCCGCACGGCGAAGGGCCCTTTTGGGGGGATTTAAGGAGGTTTCGGGGTTGGGGCCCCCCCAGGGATTAGTTAGAGGGGGGGGGGGGGGAGGGAGTTAGTAGGGGGGGCCCCGGCGGCGGGAAGCGTGTTAGTGGCACGCGCACACAATGGGGGGGGGGGGGGGGTTGCACGAGGAGGAGGGGGCTTTGCACGAGGAGGGGGCTTTGCACGAGGGGGGTGGGGGCGTTGCACGAGGAGGGGGAGGAGGGGCTGTGCCCACCTTGAGGAGAGAAAGCAGAGAACGGTTAGAGGGGGCGGGGGGCACGAGACCCCCCCCAGCACCCACCGCCACCCACCCCCCACACCAGTGCTCCCAGTCTGGGGAGGGACCGAGGAACCAGGGCTCCCAATTTGATGAAGGACAGAAGAACCAGTGCTCCCAGTTTGATGAAGGACAGAAGAACCAGTGTTCCCAGTTTGATGAAGAACTATGGAACCAGTGCTCCCAGTTTGAGGAATTACCAAGGAGCCAGTGCTCCCAATTTGATGAAGGACAGAAGAACCAGTGCTCCCAGTTTGGGGGGGGACCAAGGTGTCCCCCACCTCCCATAGCGTAGTTGACAAAGACCTCCAATCCCCCCAGTTCTCCCAGTTGGGTGGTTGACCAAGGTGTCCACCACCTTCCATTGACTAATTGACCTAGATCCCCAATCCTCCCAGTGCTCCCAGTTGGGTGGTTGACCAAGATGTCCACCACCTTCTGCTGGGTATAGACCAAGGTGTCCACCACCTCTCGTTGGGTGGTTGACCGAGACTCCCAGTCCCCCCAGTGCTCCCAGATGGGTGGTTGACCGAGACTCCCAATCCTCCCAGTGTTCCCTGTTGGGTGGTTGACCAAGGTGTCCACCACCTTGCGTTGGGTGGTTGACCAAGACTCCCAATCCTCCCAGCGCTCCCAGTTGCGTGGTTGACCGAGACGCCCGCCACCTCCCACCCGCTCCCCCCGCAGCCCCCCCAGTGCTCCCGGTTCCCCCGGTCGGCGCCCCCCGCCCTACCTGTCGCAGGTTACGGGTGACGCGGATGTCGTGCCAGTCGTTGTCGTTGAACTTGCCGTTGACGGGCTCCACCAGGGCCTCGAAGGCGCCGGAGCCCAGGTTGATGACGAGCCAGACGGCGCCGCTCTTGAGCGAGAGGTTGACGTAGTCGGCGGACTTGCCGGTGTGGAGGAGCAGCCCGTTGCGCTGCAGCGTCCGGAACGAGAGGGTCAGCTCGTCCGTGCTGCTCTGGATCGGGTTGTGCGACAGGTCGTAGCAGAAGAACTCGTTGCCCTTGAAGGTGGCCACGTACTCGTCCCGGCCTGCGGGGAGCGGGCGGTGGGACCTCACCGAGGGGTTGGGGCGGGGACCCTCGTGGGGGGACGCACTGGGGGGGTCTGGGGTGGGGATGTGGGGGTGGGACCTTCCCACGAGGCTGTGGCCACGGGGATGGTGGAACGGGACCTCAAAGTGGACCTCGTTGTGGGGTCCGGGGTGGAGAGGTGGGGACGGGATCTTCCAACAAGGTTCTTGCCATGGAGACATTCACCAGAACCTCTCAATGGACCTTGTTGTGGGGTCTGGGGTGGGGGAGTGGAGGTTGGGACCTTCCAATTAGGTTCTTGCCACGGAGATGTTGCAAGAGGACCTCTCAGTGGAGCTCGTTGTGAGGTCTGGGGTGGGGAAGTTGTAATGGGAACCTTCCAATGAGGTTCTTCCATGGAGACGTTGGAACAGGACCTCGCAACGGACCTCGTTATGGGGTCTGGGGTGGGGAGTTCAGGATGAGAACCTTCCATTGAGGTTCTTGCCATGGAAACGTAGCGACAGGACCTCTCAATGGACCTTGTTGTGGGGACGTGGGGGTGGGATTTTCCAGTGAGGTTCTTGCCATGGAGATGTTGGAACAGGACCTCTCAATGGAGCTCGTTGTGAGGTCTGGGATGGGGAGATGGGGGTGGGATCTTCCAACAAGGTTCTTGCCGTGGAGACGTTCACCAGAACCTCTCGATGGACCTTGTTGTGGGGTCTGGGAGGAGGAGTTTAGGAGGAGAACCTTCCAACGAGGTTCTTGCCACGGAGATGGTGGGACAGGACCTCAAATTGGACCTCGTTATGGGGCCCGGGGTGGGGTTGGGACCTTCCAGTGAGGTTCTTGCCATGGAGACGTAGCAACGGGACCTCTCAGAGGACCTCGTTGTGGGGTCTGAGGTGGGGAAGCCGTGATGGGGACCTTGCACGTAGTGATGGGGACCTTGCACGTTGCGATGGGGACGTCGCAATGCGGTCCTCGCACCAGGACCTCCCACGCGGACGCCGCCAGGAGGCCTCGTGCGAGGAGGCCTCGTGCAAGGAGCCCTGCGTGAGGCCTTTGAGGTGGGGGTGGGGGTGTTGTTTCACGAGGCCCTCGCACGAGGCCCTCGCACGAGGGACACTGACCTTTCGCCGCCTGCTGGATCTCGCCGGCGCCGCGGCCGGGCCCCCCCTCGGCGACCTCCGCGGGCCCTGGGGGAGGGGCGGCGTCACACGCGTGTGCACCGGCGTGCGCAGGCCCAGGCGTGCCCCGAGGAAAGGGGGGGGGGGCAGCCCGCCTGGCACAAGCGCGTGCGAAGGGACGCGCTGCGTGCAAGGAGGGGGGAGGGGGGCGCACACCCTGCATCAGCGTCCGTGCAAGGGGGGCCTGAGCGTGCAAGGGGGCCCTGCGTGTGCAAGGGATGTTCTTGCACATTCCCATGGGCCCTTGTGCAGGGGGTTGCCTTTGCACGCTCACCCGGGTGCCCGTGCAAAGGACACCCTACACGAAGCGATGAGCTTGCACGTTTGCACGGGTCCTTGTGCAAGAGGCCGCCCTTGCACGCTCACGCGGCCGTCGCCACGAGGGGAGCCTCCGGCTGTGGCACGAGGGGGCTGCGCTTGCACGCTCACGGCTCCCCGTGCGAGGATGCCCTGCACGTGCGAGCGGCCCTCGTGCAGCGGGGCTGCCCTTGCACGCTCACGGCTCCTCGTGCGAGAGGCCGTCGCGCACCTTCTTGCACGCTCACGTCTCCCCGTGCGAGGAGCCCCCCCCCTCCTCCTCCCCCTCCCCCGGTGTCGCACGAGGCTCCGTGCAAGGGGGGGGGGTGGGGGGTGATGGTGATGACGTCATGGGGATGGGAACGAGGTGGATGGTGATGACGTCAGTGAGGATGGCGGTGACGTCACGGGGGGGAGGGGCGAGCGTTACCTGGTCCGAAATCCCGCAGGTGGGCGGGGCCTGGGCGGAAAACGGGGCGAAAAGAGGGGAAAACGGGAAAAAGGGGAAAAAAGGGGGAAAAGGGGGAAAGGGGGGGGAAGGGGGAAAAGGAGGAAAAATAGGGGGAAAAAGGAAAAAAGGAGGAAAAGGGGAAAAAAGGGGGAAAAGGGGAAAAAAGGGGGAAAAGGGAGGAAAAGGGTGGAAAAGGGGAAAAGAAGGAAAAAGAGGAAAAAAGGGGAAAAAGGAGAAAAAGGGAAAAAAGGGGAAAATGGGGAAAAAGGGGGAAAAGGGGAAAAAAGGGGGAAAAGGGGAAAAAAGGGGGAAAAGGGGAAAAAAGGGGGAAAAGGGGAAAAAAGAGGAAAAAAGGGGGAAAGGGGCAAGAAGGAGGAAAAGAGGAAAAAAGGGGAAAAAGGGGAAAAAGGGGAAAAAGGGAAAAAGGGGGAAAGAGGAAAAGAAGAGAAAACGGGGAAAAGGGGGAAAAGGGAAAAAGGGGGAAAAGGGGGAAAAGGGGCAAGAAGGAGGAAAAGAGGAAAAAAGGGGGAAAAGGGACAAAAAGGGGGAAAAGGGAAAAAAGGGGGGAAAGAGGGAAAAGAGGAAAAAAGAAGAAAACGGGGAAAACGGGGAAAACGGGGAAAAGGGGGGGAAAAGGGGGGAAAAAGAGGGGGAAAAGAGGGGGAAAAGAGGGGAAAAGAGGGGGGAAAAGAGGGGGAAAAGAGGGGGAAAAGAGGGGGAAAAGAGGAAAAAGGGGGAAAAGGGGGGAAAAGGGGGAAAAGGGGGAAAAGGGGGAAAGGGGAAAAGGGGGAAAAGGGGAAAAGAGGGAAAGAGGGAAAGAGGAAAAGAGGGGAAAAGGGGGAAAAAGGGGAAAAGGGGAAAAAAGGGGAAAAGGGGAAAAAAGGGGGAAAAGAGGAAAAGGGGGGAAGGGAAAAAAGGGGGAAATGGGGGAAAAGGGGCAAAAAGGGGGAAAGGGCAAAAAGGGAGAAAGAGGAAAAAGGAAGAAAATGGGGAGATAGGGAGAAAGTGATGGGAAAAGGGAAATGGAGAAAGTGAGGAAGGGGGGAAAATGGGGAAAAAGCAAGAAATGGAAAAGGGAGAAAGCGATGGGAAAAAAGGGAAAGGAAAAAATGGGGAAAAGGGGAAATTGATGAAATGGAAAAAAGTGAAGGTGGGGGGAAAGGGGGAAAGGGGAGAAAGAGAAAGGGGGAAGGGGGGAAAGAAAGAAAAGAGGAGGAAGTGATGGGGAAAGGGGAAGGAAAGAAATGGGAAAAGGTGAAATGGGGCAAAAAAAGTGAAAATAAAGAGGAAAAGGGGGAAAAAGAGAGGAAAAAAAGGGGGGAAAAGCAACAAAACTCAATATGTGGGGAGGGAAATGGGGAAAGGAAGAGGAAAAAGAATCAAAAGAAGCGGGGAAAGAGAATAAAAACTCAAAAAAAGGGGAGAGTGGAAGTGTCGGAAACAGCAAAATGGGTCAAAAAAGTGGAATTGATAGAAAAAGGAGGAAAGAATCGAGGAAAGGGG
>NW_027207056.1:0-61197 GCF_032191515.1 Phaenicophaeus curvirostris
CATTTGATGATAGCAGCTTCCCTGCGGGAGATATTCTCTTTGCCATAATCGCCTTTGCAGCTGCAGTTAAGTTACAATTCAGTACACTGTCCTAAAGCTTGCTGTTAGGAGGGAATCTGCAGCTTGCAGTGAAAGCGCTTCCAGAGGGGAGTCTAATGAGGGCAAAGATTTGATGGTAGCAGCTTCCCTGCGGGAGATACTCTCTTTGCCAAAATCGAATTATTAGGCGAAAGTAAGTTACAATTCAGTACCCTATCCTAAAGCTTGCTGTTAGGAGGGAATCTGCAGCTTGCAGTGAAAGCGCTTCCAGAGGGGAGTCTAATGAGGGCAAACATTTGATGGTAGCAGCTTCCCTGCGGGAGATAGTCTCTTTGCCATAATCGCATTATTAGGCGAAAGTAAGATACAATTCAGTACCCTATCCTAAAGCTTGCTGTTAGGAGGGAATCTGCAGCTTGCAGTGAAAGCGCTTCCAGAGGGGAGTCTAATGAGGGCAAACATTTGATGGTAGCAGCTTCTCTGCGGGAGATACTCTCTTTGATAAAAACCCATTATTAGGCGAAAGTAAGATACAATTCAGTACCCTATCCTAAAGCTTGCTGTTAGGAGGGAATCTGCAGCTTGCAGTGAAAGCGCTTCCAGAGGGGAGTCTAATGAGGGCAAACATTTGATGGTAGCAGCTTCCCTGCGGGAGATAGTCTCTTTGCCAAAATCGCATTATTAGGCGAAAGTAAGTTACAATTCAGTACCCTATCCTAAAGCTAGCTGTTAGGAGGGAATCTGCAGCTTGCAGTGAAAGCGCTTCCAGAGGGGAGTCTAATGAGGGCAAACATTTGATGGTAGCAGCTTCCCTGCGGGAGATAGTCTCTTTGCCAAAATCGCATTATTAGGCGAAAGTAAGTTACAATTCAGTACCCTATCCTAAAGCTTGCTGTTAGGAGGGAATCTGCAGCTTGCAGTGAAAGCGCTTCCAGAGGGGAGTCTAATGAGGGCAAACATTTGATGATAACAGCTTCCCTGCGGGAGATATTCTATTTGCCATAATCGCCTTTGTAGCTGCAGTTAAGTTACAATTCAGTACCCTATCCTAAAGCTTGCTGTTAGGAGGGAATCTGCAGCTTGCAGTGAAAGCGCTTCCAGAGGGGAGTCTAATGAGGGCAAACATTTGATGGTAGCAGCTTCCCTGCGGGAGATAGTCTCTTTGCCAAAATCGCGTTATTAGGCGAAAGTAAGTTACAATTCAGTACCTTATCCTAAAGCTTGCTGTTAGGAGGGAATCTGCAGCTTGCAGTGAAAGCGCTTCCAGAGGGGAGTCTAATGAGGGCAAACATTTGATGGTAGCAGCTTCCCTGCGGGAGATAGTCTCTTTTCCAAAATCGCATTATTAGGCGAAAGTAAGTTACAATTCAGTACCCTATCCTAAAGCTTGCTGTTAGGAGGGAATCTGCAGCTTGCAGTGAAAGCGCTTCCAGAGGGGAGTCTATTGAGGGCAAACATTTGATGATAACAGCTTCCATGCGGGAGATATTCTATTTGCCATAATCGCCTTTGTAGCTGCAGTTAAGTTACAATTCAGTACCCTATCCTAAAGCTTGCTGTTAGGAGGGAATCTGCAGATTGCAGTGAAAGCGCTTCCAGAGGGGAGTCTAATGAGGGCAAACATTTGACGGTAGCAGCTTCCCTGCGGGAGATAGTCTCTTTTCCAAAATCGCATTATTAGGCGAAAGTAAGTTACAATTCAGTACCCTATCCTAAAGCTTGCTGTTAGGAGGGAATCTGCAGCTTGCAGTGAAAGCGCTTCCAGAGGGGAGTCTAATGAGGGCAAACATTTAATGGTAGCAGCTTCCCTGCGGGAGATACTCTCTTTTCCAAAATCGCTTTATTAGGCGAAAGTAAGTTACAATTCAGTACCATATCCTAAAGCTTGCTGTTAGGAGGGAATCTGCAGATTGCAGTGAAAGCGCTTCCAGAGGGGAGTCTAACGAGGGCAAACATTTGATGGTAGCAGCTTCCCTTCGGGAGATAGTCTCTTTGCCAAAATCGCATTATTAGGCGAAAGTAAGTTACAATTCAGTACCCTATCCTAAAGCTTGCTATTAGGAGGGAATCTGCAGCTTGCAGTGAAAGCGCTTCCAGAGGGGAGTCTAATGAGGGCAAACATTTGATGATAGCAGCTTCCCTGCGGGAGATATTCTCTTTGCCATAATCGCCTTTGCAGCTGCAGTTAAGTTACAATTCAGTACACTGTCCTAAAGCTTGCTGTTAGGAGGGAATCTGCAGCTTGCAGTGAAAGCGCTTCCAGAGGGGAGTCTAATGAGGGCAAAGATTTGATGGTAGCAGCTTCCCTGCGGGAGATACTCTCTTTGCCAAAATCGAATTATTAGGCGAAAGTAAGTTACAATTCAGTACCCTATCCTAAAGCTTGCTGTTAGGAGGGAATCTGCAGCTTGCAGTGAAAGCGCTTCCAGAGGGGAGTCTAATGAGGGCAAACATTTGATGGTAGCAGCTTCCCTGCGGGAGATAGTCTCTTTGCCATAATCGCATTATTAGGCGAAAGTAAGATACAATTCAGTACCCTATCCTAAAGCTTGCTGTTAGGAGGGAATCTGCAGCTTGCAGTGAAAGCGCTTCCAGAGGGGAGTCTAATGAGGGCAAACATTTGATGGTAGCAGCTTCTCTGCGGGAGATACTCTCTTTGCCAAAATCGCATTATTAGGCGAAAGTAAGTTACAATTCAGTACCCTATCCTAAAGCTTGCTGTTAGGAGGGAATCTGCAGCTTGCAGTGAAAGCGCTTCCAGAGGGGAGTCTAATGAGGGCAAACATTTGATGGTAGCAGCTTCCCTGCGGGAGATACTCTCTTTGCCAAAATCGCATTATTAGGCGAAAGTAAGTTACAATTCAGTACCCTATCCTAAAGCTTGCTGTTAGGAGGGAATCTGCAGCTTGCAGTGAAAGCGCTTCCAGAGGGGAGTCTAATGAGGGCAAACATTTGATGATAACAGCTTCCCTGCGGGAGATATTCTATTTGCCATAATCGCCTTTGTAGCTGCAGTTAAGTTACAATTCAGTACCCTATCCTAAAGCTTGCTGTTAGGAGGGAATCTGCAGCTTGCAGTGAAAGCGCTTCCAGAGGGGAGTCTAATGAGGGCAAACATTTGATGGTAGCAGCTTCCCTGCGGCAGATAGTCTCTTTTCCAAAATCGCATTATTAGGCGAAAGTAAGTTACAATTCAGTACCCTATCCTAAAGCTTGCTGTTAGGAGGGAATCTGCAGCTTGCAGTGAAAGCGCTTCCAGAGGGGAGTCTAATGAGGGCAAACATTTAATGGTAGCAGCTTCCCTGCGGGAGATACTCTCTTTTCCAAAATCGCTTTATTAGGCGAAAGTAAGTTACAATTCAGTACCCTATCCTAAAGCTTGCTGTTAGGAGGGAATCTGCAGATTGCAGTGAAAGCGCTTCCAGAGGGGAGTCTAACGAGGGCAAACATTTGATGGTAGCAGCTTCCCTTCGGGAGATAGTCTCTTTGCCAAAATCGCATTATTAGGCGAAAGTAAGTTACAATTCAGTACCCTATCCTAAAGCTTGCTGTTAGGAGGGAATCTGCAGCTTGCAGTGAAAGCGGTTCCAGAGGGGAGTCTAACGAGGGCAAACATTTGATGGTAGCAGCTTCCCTGCGGGAGATAGTCTCTTTGCCAAAATCGCATTATTAGGCGAAAGTAAGTTACAATTCAGTACCCTATCCTAAAGCTTGCTGTTAGGAGGGAATCTGCAGCTTGCAGTGAAAGCGCTTCCAGAGGGGAGTCTAATGAGGGCAAAGATTTGATGGTAGCAGCTTCCCTGCGGGAGATACTCTCTTTGCCAAAATCGCATTATTAGGCGAAAGTAAGTTACAATTCAGTACCCTATCCTAAAGCTTGCTGTTAGGAGGGAATCTGCAGCTTGCAGTGAAAGCGCTTCCAGAGGGGAGTCTAATGAGGGCAAACATTTGATGGTAGCAGCTTCCCTGCGGGAGATACTCTCTTTGCCAAAATCGCATTATTAGGCGAAAGTAAGTTACAATTCAGTACCCTATCCTAAAGCTTGCTGTTAGGAGGGAATCTGCAGCTTGCAGTGAAAGCGCTTCCAGAGGGGAGTCTAATGAGGGCAAACATTTGATGATAGCAGCTTCCCTGCGGGAGATATTCTCTTTGCCATAATCGCCTTTGCAGCTGCAGTTAGGTTACAATTCAGTACCCTATCCTAAAGCTTGCTGTTAGGAGGGAATCTGCAGCTTGCAGTGAAAGCGCTTCCAGAGGGGAGTCTAATGAGGGCAAAGATTTGATGGTAGCAGCTTCCCTGCGGGAGATACTCTCTTCGCCAAAATCGAATTATTAGGCGAAAGTAAGTTACAATTCAGTACCCTATCCTAAAGCTTGCTGTTAGGAGGGAATCTGCAGCTTGCAGTGAAAGCGCTTCCAGAGGGGAGTCTAATGAGGGCAAACATTTGATGGTAGCAGCTTCCCTGCGGGAGATAGTCTCTTTGCCAAAATCACATTATTAGGCGAAAGTAAGTTACAATGCAGTACCCTATCCTAAAGCTTGCTGTTAGGAGGGAATCTGCAGCTTGCAGTGAAAGCGCTTCCAGAGGGGAGTCTAATGAGGGCAAACATTTGATGGTAGCAGCTTCCCTGCTTGAGATACTCTCTTTGCCAAAATCGCTTTATTAGGCGAAAGTAAGTTACAATTCAGTACCCTATCCTAAAGCTTGCTGTTAGGAGGGAATCTGCAGCTTGCAGTGAAAGCGCTTCCAGAGGGGAGTCTAACGAGGGCAAACATTTGATGGTAGCAGCTTCCCTTCGGGAGATAGTCTCTTTGCCAAAATCGCATTATTAGGCGAAAGTAAGTTACAATTCAGTACCCTATCCTAAAGCTTGCTGTTAGGAGGGAATCTGCAGCTTGCAGTGAAAGCGCTTCCAGAGGGGAGTCTAATGAGGGCAAACATTTGATGATAGCAGCTTCCCTGCGGGAGATATTCTCTTTGCCATAATCGCCTTTGTAGCTGCAGTTAAGTTACAATTCAGTACACTGTCCTAAAGCTTGCTGTTAGGAGGGAATCTGCAGCTTGCAGTGAAAGCGCTTCCAGAGGGGAGTCTAATGAGGGCAAAGATTTGATGGTAGCAGCTTCCCTGCGGGAGATACTCTCTTTGCCATAATCGAATTATTAGGCGAAAGTAAGTTACAATTCAGTACCCTATCCTAAAGCTTGCTGTTAGGAGGGAATCTGCAGCTTGCAGTGAAAGCGCTTCCAGAGGGGAGTTTAATGAGGGCAAACATTTGATGGTAGCAGCTTCCCTGCGGGAGATAGTCTCTTTGCCAAAATCGCCTTATTAGGCGAAAGTAAGTAACAATTCAGTACCCTATCCTAAAGCTTGCTGTTAGGAGGGAATCTGCAGCTTGCAGTGAAAGCGCTTCCAGAGGGGAGTCTAATGAGGGGAAACATTTGATGGTAGCAGCTTCCCTGCGGGAGATACTCTCTTTGATAAAAACCCATTATTAGGCGAAAGTAAGATACAATTCAGTACCCTATCCTAAAGCTTGCTGTTAGGAGGGAATCTGCAGCTTGCAGTGAAAGCGCTTCCAGAGGGGAGTCTAATGAGGGCAAACATTTGATGGTAGCAGCTTCCCTGCGGGAGATAGTCTCTTTGCCAAAATCGCATTATTAGGCGAAAGTAAGTTACAATTCAGTACCCTATCCTAAAGCTTGCTGTTAGGAGGGAATCTGCAGCTTGCAGTGAAAGCGCTTCCAGAGGGGAGTCTTACGAGGGCAAACATTTGATGGTAGCAGCTTCCCTGCGGGAGATAGTCTCTTTGCCAAAATCGCATTATTAGGCGAAAGTAAGTTACAATACAGTACCCTATCCTAAAGCTTGCTGTTAGGAGGGAATCTGCAGCTTGCAGTGAAAGCGCTTCCAGAGGGGAGTCTAATGAGGGCAAACATTTGATGGTAGCAGCTTCCCTGCGGGAGATACTCTCTTTGCCAAAATCGCCTTATTAGGCGAAAGTAAGTTACAATTCAGTACCCTATCCTAAAGCTTGCTGTTAGGAGGGAATCTGCAGCTTGCAGTGAAAGCGCTTCCAGAGGGGAGTATAATGAGGTAAAATATTTGATTGTAACAGCTTCCCTGCGGGAGACATTCTCTTTGATAAAATCGCCTTATTAGCCTCAGTTAAGTTACAATTAAGTACACTATCCTAAAGCTTGCTGTTAGGAGGGAATCTGCAGCTTGCAGTGAAAGCGCTTCCAAGGGGAGTCTAATGAGGGCAAACATTTGATGGTAGCAGCTTCCCTGCGGGAGATACTCTCTTTGCCAAAATCGCATTATTAGGCGAAAGTAAGTTACAATTCAGTACCCTATCCTAAAGCTTGCTGTTAGGAGGGAATCTGCAGCTTGCAGTGAAAGCGCTTCCAGAGGGGAGTCTAACGAGGGCAAATATTTGATGGTAGCAGCTTCCCTGCGGGAGATACTCTCTTTGCCAAAATCGCATTATGAGGCGAAAGGAAGTTACAATTCAGTACCCTATCCTAATGCCTGCTGTTAGGAGGGATTCTGCAGCTTGCAGTGAAAGCGCTTCCAGAGGGGAGTCTAATGAGGGCAAACATTTGATGGTAGCAGCTTCCCTGCGGGAGATACTCTCTTTGCCATAATCGCCTTATTAGCCTCGGTTAAGTTACAATTCAGTACACTGTCCTAAAGCTTGCTGTTAGGAGGGAATCTGCAGCTTGCAGTGAAAGCGCTTCCAGAGGGGAGTCTAATGAGGGCAAACATTTGATGGTAGCAGCTTCCCTGCGGGAGATACTCTCTTCGCCAAAATCGAATTATTAGGCGAAAGTAAGTTACAATTCAGTACCCTATCCTAAAGCTTGCTGTTAGGAGGGAATCTGCAGCTTGCAGTGAAAGCGCTTCCAGAGGGGAGTCTAATGAGGGCAAACATTTGATGGTAGCAGCTTCCCTGCGGGAGATACTCTCTTTGATAAAAACACATTATTAGGCGAAAGTAAGATACAATTCAGTACCCTATCCTAAAGCTTGCTGTTAGGAGGGAATCTGCAGCTTGCAGTGAAAGCGCTTCCAGAGGGGAGTCTAATGAGGGCAAACATTTGATGGTAGCAGCTTCCCTGCGGGAGATACTCTCTTTGATAAAAACCCATTATTAGGCGAAAGTAAGTTACAATTCAGTACCCTATCCTAAAGCTTGCTGTTAGGAGGGAATCTGCAGCTTGCAGTGAAAGCGCTTCCAGAGGGGAGTCTAATGAGGGCAAACATTTGATGGTAGCAGCTTCCCTGCGGGAGATACTCTCTTCGCCAAAATCGAATTATTAGGCGAAAGTAAGTTACAATTCAGTACCCTATCCTAAAGCTTGCTGTTAGGAGGGAATCTGCAGCTTGCAGTGAAAGCGCTTCCAGAGGGGAGTCTAATGAGGGCAAACATTTGATGGTAGCAGCTTCCCTGCGGGAGATACTCTCTTCGCCAAAATCGCATTATTAGGCGAAAGTAAGTTACAATTCAGTACCCTATCCTAAAGCTTGCTGTTAGGAGGGAATCTGCAGCTTGCAGTGAAAGCGCTTCCAGAGGGGAGTCTATTGAGGGCAAACATTTGATGATAACAGCTTCCCTGCGGGAGATATTCTGTTTGCCAAAATCGCATTATTAGGCGAAAGTAAGTTACATTTCAGTACCCTATCCTAAAGCTTGCTGTTAGGAGGGAATCTGCAGCTTGCAGTGAAAGCGCTTCCAGAGGGGAGTCTAATGAGGGCAAACATTTGATGGTAGCAGCTTCCCTGCGGGAGATACTCTCTTCGCCAAAATCGAATTATTAGGCGAAAGTAAGTTACAATTCAGTACCCTATCCTAAAGCTTGCTGTTAGGAGGGAATCTGCAGATTGCAGTGAAAGCGCTTCCAGAGGGGAGTCTAACGAGGGCAAACATTTGATGGTAGCAGCTTCCCTTCGGGAGATAGTCTCTTTGCCAAAATCGCATTATTAGGCGAAAGTAAGTTACAATTCAGTACCCTATCCTAAAGCTTGCTGTTAGGAGGGAATCTGCAGCTTGCAGTGAAAGCGGTTCCAGAGGGGAGTCTAACGAGGGCAAACATTTGATGGTAGCAGCTTCCCTGCGGGAGATAGTCTCTTTGCCAAAATCGCATTATTAGGCGAAAGTAAGTTACAATTCAGTACCCTATCCTAAAGCTTGCTGTTAGGAGGGAATCTGCAGCTTGCAGTGAAAGCGCTTCCAGAGGGGAGTCTAATGAGGGCAAAGATTTGATGGTAGCAGCTTCCCTGCGGGAGATACTCTCTTTGCCAAAATCGCATTATTAGGCGAAAGTAAGTTACAATTCAGTACCCTATCCTAAAGCTTGCTGTTAGGAGGGAATCTGCAGCTTGCAGTGAAAGCGCTTCCAGAGGGGAGTCTAATGAGGGCAAACATTTGATGGTAGCAGCTTCCCTGCGGGAGATACTCTCTTTGCCAAAATCGCATTATTAGGCGAAAGTAAGTTACAATTCAGTACCCTATCCTAAAGCTTGCTGTTAGGAGGGAATCTGCAGCTTGCAGTGAAAGCGCTTCCAGAGGGGAGTCTAATGAGGGCAAACATTTGATGATAGCAGCTTCCCTGCGGGAGATATTCTCTTTGCCATAATCGCCTTTGCAGCTGCAGTTAGGTTACAATTCAGTACCCTATCCTAAAGCTTGCTGTTAGGAGGGAATCTGCAGCTTGCAGTGAAAGCGCTTCCAGAGGGGAGTCTAATGAGGGCAAAGATTTGATGGTAGCAGCTTCCCTGCGGGAGATACTCTCTTCGCCAAAATCGAATTATTAGGCGAAAGTAAGTTACAATTCAGTACCCTATCCTAAAGCTTGCTGTTAGGAGGGAATCTGCAGCTTGCAGTGAAAGCGCTTCCAGAGGGGAGTCTAATGAGGGCAAACATTTGATGGTAGCAGCTTCCCTGCGGGAGATAGTCTCTTTGCCAAAATCACATTATTAGGCGAAAGTAAGTTACAATGCAGTACCCTATCCTAAAGCTTGCTGTTAGGAGGGAATCTGCAGCTTGCAGTGAAAGCGCTTCCAGAGGGGAGTCTAATGAGGGCAAACATTTGATGGTAGCAGCTTCCCTGCTTGAGATACTCTCTTTGCCAAAATCGCTTTATTAGGCGAAAGTAAGTTACAATTCAGTACCCTATCCTAAAGCTTGCTGTTAGGAGGGAATCTGCAGCTTGCAGTGAAAGCGCTTCCAGAGGGGAGTCTAACGAGGGCAAACATTTGATGGTAGCAGCTTCCCTTCGGGAGATAGTCTCTTTGCCAAAATCGCATTATTAGGCGAAAGTAAGTTACAATTCAGTACCCTATCCTAAAGCTTGCTGTTAGGAGGGAATCTGCAGCTTGCAGTGAAAGCGCTTCCAGAGGGGAGTCTAATGAGGGCAAACATTTGATGATAGCAGCTTCCCTGCGGGAGATATTCTCTTTGCCATAATCGCCTTTGTAGCTGCAGTTAAGTTACAATTCAGTACACTGTCCTAAAGCTTGCTGTTAGGAGGGAATCTGCAGCTTGCAGTGAAAGCGCTTCCAGAGGGGAGTCTAATGAGGGCAAAGATTTGATGGTAGCAGCTTCCCTGCGGGAGATACTCTCTTTGCCATAATCGAATTATTAGGCGAAAGTAAGTTACAATTCAGTACCCTATCCTAAAGCTTGCTGTTAGGAGGGAATCTGCAGCTTGCAGTGAAAGCGCTTCCAGAGGGGAGTTTAATGAGGGCAAACATTTGATGGTAGCAGCTTCCCTGCGGGAGATAGTCTCTTTGCCAAAATCGCCTTATTAGGCGAAAGTAAGTAACAATTCAGTACCCTATCCTAAAGCTTGCTGTTAGGAGGGAATCTGCAGCTTGCAGTGAAAGCGCTTCCAGAGGGGAGTCTAATGAGGGGAAACATTTGATGGTAGCAGCTTCCCTGCGGGAGATACTCTCTTTGATAAAAACCCATTATTAGGCGAAAGTAAGATACAATTCAGTACCCTATCCTAAAGCTTGCTGTTAGGAGGGAATCTGCAGCTTGCAGTGAAAGCGCTTCCAGAGGGGAGTCTAATGAGGGCAAACATTTGATGGTAGCAGCTTCCCTGCGGGAGATAGTCTCTTTGCCAAAATCGCATTATTAGGCGAAAGTAAGTTACAATTCAGTACCCTATCCTAAAGCTTGCTGTTAGGAGGGAATCTGCAGCTTGCAGTGAAAGCGCTTCCAGAGGGGAGTCTTACGAGGGCAAACATTTGATGGTAGCAGCTTCCCTGCGGGAGATAGTCTCTTTGCCAAAATCGCATTATTAGGCGAAAGTAAGTTACAATTCAGTACCCTATCCTAAAGCTTGCTGTTAGGAGGGAATCTGCAGCTTGCAGTGAAAGCGCTTCCAGAGGGGAGTCTAATGAGGGCAAACATTTGATGGTAGCAGCTTCCCTGCGGGAGATACTCTCTTTGCCAAAATCGCCTTATTAGGCGAAAGTAAGTTACAATTCAGTACCCTATCCTAAAGCTTGCTGTTAGGAGGGAATCTGCAGCTTGCAGTGAAAGCGCTTCCAGAGGGGAGTATAATGAGGTAAAATATTTGATTGTAACAGCTTCCCTGCGGGAGACATTCTCTTTGATAAAATCGCCTTATTAGCCTCAGTTAAGTTACAATTAAGTACACTATCCTAAAGCTTGCTGTTAGGAGGGAATCTGCAGCTTGCAGTGAAAGCGCTTCCAAGGGGAGTCTAATGAGGGCAAACATTTGATGGTAGCAGCTTCCCTGCGGGAGATACTCTCTTTGCCAAAATCGCATTATTAGGCGAAAGTAAGTTACAATTCAGTACCCTATCCTAAAGCTTGCTGTTAGGAGGGAATCTGCAGCTTGCAGTGAAAGCGCTTCCAGAGGGGAGTCTAACGAGGGCAAATATTTGATGGTAGCAGCTTCCCTGCGGGAGATACTCTCTTTGCCAAAATCGCATTATGAGGCGAAAGGAAGTTACAATTCAGTACCCTATCCTAATGCCTGCTGTTAGGAGGGATTCTGCAGCTTGCAGTGAAAGCGCTTCCAGAGGGGAGTCTAATGAGGGCAAACATTTGATGGTAGCAGCTTCCCTGCGGGAGATACTCTCTTTGCCATAATCGCCTTATTAGCCTCGGTTAAGTTACAATTCAGTACACTGTCCTAAAGCTTGCTGTTAGGAGGGAATCTGCAGCTTGCAGTGAAAGCGCTTCCAGAGGGGAGTCTAATGAGGGCAAACATTTGATGGTAGCAGCTTCCCTGCGGGAGATACTCTCTTCGCCAAAATCGAATTATTAGGCGAAAGTAAGTTACAATTCAGTACCCTATCCTAAAGCTTGCTGTTAGGAGGGAATCTGCAGCTTGCAGTGAAAGCGCTTCCAGAGGGGAGTCTAATGAGGGCAAACATTTGATGGTAGCAGCTTCCCTGCGGGAGATACTCTCTTTGATAAAAACACATTATTAGGCGAAAGTAAGATACAATTCAGTACCCTATCCTAAAGCTTGCTGTTAGGAGGGAATCTGCAGCTTGCAGTGAAAGCGCTTCCAGAGGGGAGTCTAATGAGGGCAAACATTTGATGGTAGCAGCTTCCCTGCGGGAGATACTCTCTTTGATAAAAACCCATTATTAGGCGAAAGTAAGTTACAATTCAGTACCCTATCCTAAAGCTTGCTGTTAGGAGGGAATCTGCAGCTTGCAGTGAAAGCGCTTCCAGAGGGGAGTCTAATGAGGGCAAACATTTGATGGTAGCAGCTTCCCTGCGGGAGATACTCTCTTCGCCAAAATCGAATTATTAGGCGAAAGTAAGTTACAATTCAGTACCCTATCCTAAAGCTTGCTGTTAGGAGGGAATCTGCAGCTTGCAGTGAAAGCGCTTCCAGAGGGGAGTCTAATGAGGGCAAACATTTGATGGTAGCAGCTTCCCTGCGGGAGATACTCTCTTCGCCAAAATCGCATTATTAGGCGAAAGTAAGTTACAATTCAGTACCCTATCCTAAAGCTTGCTGTTAGGAGGGAATCTGCAGCTTGCAGTGAAAGCGCTTCCAGAGGGGAGTCTATTGAGGGCAAACATTTGATGATAACAGCTTCCCTGCGGGAGATATTCTGTTTGCCAAAATCGCATTATTAGGCGAAAGTAAGTTACATTTCAGTACCCTATCCTAAAGCTTGCTGTTAGGAGGGAATCTGCAGCTTGCAGTGAAAGCGCTTCCAGAGGGGAGTCTAATGAGGGCAAACATTTGATGGTAGCAGCTTCCCTGCGGGAGATACTCTCTTCGCCAAAATCGAATTATTAGGCGAAAGTAAGTTACAATTCAGTACCCTATCCTAAAGCTTGCTGTTAGGAGGGAATCTGCAGCTTGCAGTGAAAGCGCTTCCAGAGGGGAGTCTAATGAGGGCAAACATTTGATGGTAGCAGCTTCCCTGCGGGAGATAGTCTCATTGCCAAAATCGCATTATTAGGCGAAAGTAAGTTACAATTCAGTACCCTATCCTAAAGCTTGCTGTTAGGAGGGAATCTGCAGCTTGCAGTGAAAGCGCTTCCAGAGGGGAGTCTAATGAGGGCAAAGATTTGATGGTAGCAGCTTCCCTGCGGGAGATACTCTCTTTGCCAAAATCGCATTATTAGGCGAAAGTAAGTTACAATTCAGTACCCTATCCTAAAGCTTGCTGTTAGGAGGGAATCTGCAGCTTGCAGTGAAAGCGCTTCCAGAGGGGAGTCTAATGAGGGCAAACATTTGATGGTAGCAGCTTCCCTGCGGGAGATAGTCTCTTTGCCAAAATCGCATTATTAGGCGAAAGTAAGTTACAATTCAGTACCCTATCCTAAAGCTTGCTGTTAGGAGGGAATCTGCAGCTTGCAGTGAAAGCGCTTCCAGAGGGGAGTCTAATGAGGGCAAAGATTTGATGGTAGCAGCTTCCCTGCGGGAGATACTCTCTTCGCCAAAATCGAATTATTAGGCGAAAGTAAGTTACAATTCAGTACCCTATCCTAAAGCTTGCTGTTAGGAGGGAATCTGCAGCTTGCAGTGAAAGCGCTTCCAGAGGGGAGTCTAATGAGGGCAAAGATTTGATGGTAGCAGCTTCCCTGCGGGAGATACTCTCTTCGCCAAAATCGCATTATTAGGCGAAAGTAAGTTACAATTCAGTACCCTATCCTAAAGCTTGCTGTTAGGAGGGAATCTGCAGCTTGCAGTGAAAGCGCTTCCAGAGGGGAGTCTAATGAGGGCAAACATTTGATGGTAGCAGCTTCCCTGCGGGAGATACTCTCTTTGATAAAAACCCATTATTAGGCGAAAGTAAGATACAATTCAGTACCCTATCCTAAAGCTTGCTGTTAGGAGGGAATCTGCAGCTTGCAGTGAAAGCGCTTCCAGAGGGGAGTCTAATGAGGGCAAACATTTGATGGTAGCAGCTTCCCTGCGGGAGATAGTCTCTTTGCCAAAATCGCATTATTAGGCGAAAGTAAGTTACAATTCAGTACCCTATCCTAAAGCTTGCTGTTAGGAGGGAATCTGCAGCTTGCAGTGAAAGCGCTTCCAGAGGGGAGTCTAATGAGGGCAAAGATTTGATGGTAGCAGCTTCCCTGCGGGAGATACTCTCTTTGCCAAAATCGCATTATTAGGCGAAAGTAAGTTACAATTCAGTACCCTATCCTAAAGCTTGCTGTTAGGAGGGAATCTGCAGCTTGCAGTGAAAGCGCTTCCAGAGGGGAGTCTAATGAGGGCAAACATTTGATGGTAGCAGCTTCCCTGCGGGAGATAGTCTCTTTGCCAAAATCGCATTATTAGGCGAAAGTAAGTTACAATTCAGTACCCTATCCTAAAGCTTGCTGTTAGGAGGGAATCTGCAGCTTGCAGTGAAAGCGCTTCCAGAGGGGAGTCTAATGAGGGCAAAGATTTGATGGTAGCAGCTTCCCTGCGGGAGATACTCTCTTCGCCAAAATCGAATTATTAGGCGAAAGTAAGTTACAATTCAGTACCCTATCCTAAAGCTTGCTGTTAGGAGGGAATCTGCAGCTTGCAGTGAAAGCGCTTCCAGAGGGGAGTCTAATGAGGGCAAAGATTTGATGGTAGCAGCTTCCCTGCGGGAGATACTCTCTTCGCCAAAATCGCATTATTAGGCGAAAGTAAGTTACAATTCAGTACCCTATCCTAAAGCTTGCTGTTAGGAGGGAATCTGCAGCTTGCAGTGAAAGCGCTTCCAGAGGGGAGTCTATTGAGGGCAAACATTTGATGATAACAGCTTCCCTGCGGGAGATATTCTGTTTGCCAAAATCGCATTATTAGGCGAAAGTAAGTTACAATTCAGTACCCTATCCTACAGCTTGCTGTTAGGAGGGAATCTGCAGCTTGCAGTGAAAGCGCTTCCAGAGGGGAGTCTAACGAGGGCAAACATTTGATGGTAGCAGCTTCCCTTCGGGAGATAGTCTGTTTGCCAAAATCGCATTATTAGGCGAAAGTAAGTTACAATTCAGTACCCTATCCTAAAGCTTGCTGTTAGGAGGGAATCTGCAGCTTGCAGTGAAAGCGCTTCCAGAGGGGAGTCTAATGAGGGCAAACATTTGATGATAGCAGCTTCCCTGCGGGAGATATTCTCTTTGCCATAATCGCCTTTGTAGCTGCAGTTAAGTTACAATTCAGTACACTGTCCTAAAGCTTGCTGTTAGGAGGGAGTCTGCAGCTTGCAGTGAAAGCGCTTCCAGAGGGGAGTCTAATGAGGGCAAACATTTGATGGTAGCAGCTTCCCTGCGGGAGATACTCTCTTCGCCAAAATCGCATTATTAGGCGAAAGTAAGTTACAATTCAGTACCCTATCCTAAAGCTTGCTGTTAGGAGGGAATCTGCAGCTTGCAGTGAAAGCGCTTCCAGAGGGGAGTCTAATGAGGGCAAACATTTGATGGTAGCAGCTTCCCTGCGGGAGATAGTCTCATTGCCAAAATCGCATTATTAGGCGAAAGTAAGTTACAATTCAGTACCCTATCCTAAAGCTTGCTGTTAGGAGGGAATCTGCAGCTTGCAGTGAAAGCGCTTCCAGAGGGGAGTCTAATGAGGGCAAAGATTTGATGGTAGCAGCTTCCCTGCGGGAGATACTCTCTTTGCCAAAATCGCATTATTAGGCGAAAGTAAGTTACAATTCAGTACCCTATCCTAAAGCTTGCTGTTAGGAGGGAATCTGCAGCTTGCAGTGAAAGCGCTTCCAGAGGGGAGTCTAATGAGGGCAAACATTTGATGGTAGCAGCTTCCCTGCGGGAGATAGTCTCTTTGCCAAAATCGCATTATTAGGCGAAAGTAAGTTACAATTCAGTACCCTATCCTAAAGCTTGCTGTTAGGAGGGAATCTGCAGCTTGCAGTGAAAGCGCTTCCAGAGGGGAGTCTAATGAGGGCAAAGATTTGATGGTAGCAGCTTCCCTGCGGGAGATACTCTCTTCGCCAAAATCGAATTATTAGGCGAAAGTAAGTTACAATTCAGTACCCTATCCTAAAGCTTGCTGTTAGGAGGGAATCTGCAGCTTGCAGTGAAAGCGCTTCCAGAGGGGAGTCTAATGAGGGCAAAGATTTGATGGTAGCAGCTTCCCTGCGGGAGATACTCTCTTCGCCAAAATCGCATTATTAGGCGAAAGTAAGTTACAATGCAGTACCCTATCCTAAAGCTTGCTGTTAGGAGGGAATCTGCAGCTTGCAGTGAAAGCGCTTCCAGAGGGGAGTCTAATGAGGGAAAATATTTGATTGTAGCAGCTTCCCTGCGGGAGACATTCTCTTTGATAAAATCGCCTTATTAGCCTCAGTTAAGTTACAATTAAGTACACTATCCTAAAGCTTGCTGTTAGGAGGGAATCTGCAGCTTGCAGTGAAAGCGCTTCCAGAGGGGAGTCTAACGAGGGCAAATATTTGATGGTAGCAGCTTCCCTGCGGGAGATACTCTCTTTTCCAAAATCGCATTATGAGGCGAAAGTAAGTTACAATTCAGTACCCTATCCTAATGCCTGCTGTTAGGAGGGATTCTGCAGCTTGCAGTGAAAGCGCTTCCAGAGGGGAGTCTAATGAGGGCAAACATTTGATGGTAGCAGCTTCCCTGCGGGAGATAGTCTCTTTGCCAAAATCGCATTATTAGGCGAAAGT
The DNA here is from genome assembly GCF_032191515.1 of Phaenicophaeus curvirostris. Taxonomy (NCBI): domain Eukaryota; kingdom Metazoa; phylum Chordata; class Aves; order Cuculiformes; family Cuculidae; genus Phaenicophaeus; species Phaenicophaeus curvirostris. Next base: position 16,169 of record NW_027207056.1, read on the forward strand.
AAGTTACAATTCAGTACCCTATCCTAAAGCTTGCTGTTAGGAGGGAATCTGCAGCTTGCAGTGAAAGCGCTTCCAGAGGGGAGTCTAACGAGGGCAAACATTTGATGGTAGCAGCTTCCCTGCGGGAGATACTCTCTTTGACAAAATCGCCTTATTAGCCTCAGTTAAGTTACAATTAAGTACACTATCCTAAAGCTTGCTGTTAGGAGGGAATCTGCAGCTTGCAGTGAAAGCGCTTCCAGAGGGGAGTCTAATGAGGGCAAACATTTGATGGTAGCAGCTTCCCTGCGGGAGATACTCTCTTTCCCAAAATCGCCTTATTAGCCGAAAGTAAGTTACAATTCAGTACCCTATCCTAAAGCTTGCTGTTAGGAGGGAATCTGCAGCTTGCAGTGAAAGCGCTTCCAGAGGGGAGTCTAATGAGGGCAAACATTTGATGGTAGCAGCTTCCCTGCGGGAGATAGTCTCTTTGCCAAAATCGCATTATTAGGCGAAAGTAAGTTACAATTCAGTACCCTATCCTAAAGCTTGCTGTTAGGAGGGAATCTGCAGCTTGCAGTGAAAGCGCTTCCAGAGGGGAGTCTAATGAGGGCAAACATTTGATGGTAGCAGCTTCCCTGCGGGAGATAGTCTCTTTGCCAAAATCGCATTATTAGGCGAAAGTAAGTTACAATTCAGTACCCTATCCTAAAGCTTGCTGTTAGGAGGGAATCTGCAGCTTGCAGTGAAAGCGCTTCCAGAGGGGAGTCTTACGAGGGCAAACATTTGATGGTAGCAGCTTCCCTGCGGGAGATAGTCTCTTTGCCAAAATCGCATTAATAGGCGAAAGTAAGTTACAATTCAGTACCCTATCCTAAAGCTTGCTGTTAGGAGGGAATCTGCAGCTTGCAGTGAAAGCGCTTGCAGAGGGGAGTCTAACGAGGGCAAATATTTGATGGTAGCAGCTTCCCTGCGGGAGATAGTCTCTTTGCCAAAATCGCATTATTAGGCGAAAGTAAGTTACAATTCAGTACCCTATCCTAAAGGTTGCTGTTAGGAGGGAATCTGCAGCTTGCAGTGAAAGCGCTTCCAGAGGGGAGTCTAATGAGGGCAAACATTTGATGGTAGCAGCTTCCCTGCGGGAGATAGTCTCTTTGCCAAAATCGCATTATTAGGCGAAAGTAAGTTACAATTCAGTACCCTATCCTAAAGCTTGCTGTTAGGAGGGAATCTGCAGCTTGCAGTGAAAGCGCTTCCAGAGGGGAGTCTAACGAGGGCAAACATTTGATGGTAGCAGCTTCCCTGCGGGAGATACTCTCTTTGCCAAAATCGCATTATTAGGCGAAAGTAAGTTACAATTCAGTACCCTATCCTAATGCCTGCTGTTAGGAGGGATTCTGCAGCTTGCAGTGAAAGCGCTTCCAGAGGGGAGTCTAATGAGGGCAAACATTTGATGGTAGCAGCTTCCCTGCGGGAGATACTCTCTTTGCCAAAATCGCCTTATTAGCCTCAGTTAAGTTACAATTAAGTACACTATCCTAAAGCTTGCTGTTAGGAGGGAATCTGCAGCTTGCAGTGAAAGCGCTTCCAGAGGGGAGTCTAATGAGGGCAAACATTTGATGGTAGCAGCTTCCCTGCGGGAGATACTCTCTTTCCCAAAATCGCCTTATTAGCCGAAAGTAAGTTACAATTCAGTACCCTATCCTAAAGCTTGCTGTTAGGAGGGAATCTGCAGCTTGCAGTGAAAGCGCTTCCAGAGGGGAGTCTAATGAGGGCAAACATTTAATGGTAGAAGCTTCCCTGCGGGAGATAGTCTCTTTGCCAAAATCGCATTATTAGGCGAAAGTAAGTTACAATTCAGTATCCTATCCTAAAGCTTGCTGTTAGGAGGGAATCTGCAGCTTGCAGTGATAGCGCTTCCAGAGGGGAGTCTAATGAGGGCAAACATTTGATGGTAGCAGCTTCCCTGCGGGAGATAGTCTCTTTGCCAAAATCGCATTATTAGGCGAAAGTAAGTTACAATTCAGTACCCTATCCTAAAGCTTGCTGTTAGGAGGGAATCTGCAGCTTGCAGTGAAAGCGCTTCCAGAGGGGAGTCTAACGAGGGCAAACATTTGATGGTAGCAGCTTTCCTGCGGGAGATAGTCTCTTTGCCAAAATCGCATTATTAGGCGAAAGTAAGTTACAATTCAGTACCCTATCCTAAAGCTTGCTGTTAGGAGGGAATCTGCAGCTTGCAGTGAAAGCACTTCCGGAGGGGAGTCTAATGAGGGAAAAGATTTGAAGGTAGCAGCTTCCCTGCGGGAGATAGTCTCTTTGCCACAATCGCATTGTTAGGCAAAAGTAAGTTACAATTCAGTACCCTATCCTACAGCTTGCTGTTAGGAGGGAATCTGCAGCTTGCAGTGAAAGCGCTTCCAGAGGGGAGTCTAATGAGGGCAAAGATTTGATGGTAGCAGCTTCCCTGCGGGAGATACTCTCTTTTCCAAAATCGCCTTATTAGGCGAAAGTAAGTTACAATTCAGTACCCTATCCTAAAGCTTGCTGTTAGGAGGGAATCTGCAGCTTGTAGTGAAAGCGCTTCCAGAGGGGAGTCTAATGAGGGCAAACATTTGATGGTAGCAGCTTCCCTACGGGAGATACTCTCTTTGCCAAAATCGCATTATTAGGCGAAAGTAAGTTACAATTCAGTACCCTATCCTAAAGCTTGCTGTTAGCAGGGAATCTGCAGCTTGCAGTGAAAGCGCTTCCAGAGGGGAGTGTAATGAGGGCAAACATTTGATGGTAGCAGCTTCCCTGCGGGAGATAGTCTCTTTGCCAAAATCGCATTATTAGGCGAAAGTAAGTTACAATTCAGTACCCTTTCCTAAAGCTTGCTGTTAGGAGGGAATCTGCAGCTTGCAGTGAAAGCGCTTCCAGAGGGGAGTCTAACGAGGGCAAATATTTGATGGTAGCAGCTTCCCTGCGGGAGATACTCTCTTTTCCAAAATCGCATTATGAGGCGAAAGTAAGTTACATTTCAGTACCCTATCCTAATGCCTGCTGTTAGGAGGGATTCTGCAGCTTGCAGTGAAAGCGCTTCCAGAGGGGAGTCTAATGAGGGCAAACATTTGATGGTAGCAGCTTCCCTGCGGGAGATAGTCTCTTTGCCAAAATCGCATTATTAGGCGAAAGTAAGTTACAATTCAGTACCCTATCCTAAAGCTTGCTGTTAGGAGGGAATCTGCAGCTTGCAGTGAAAGCGCTTCCAGAGGAGAGTCTAACGAGGGCAAACATTTGATGGTAGCAGCTTCCCTGCGGGAGATATTCTCTTTGCCAAAATCGCATAATTAGGCGAAAGTAAGTTACAATTCAGTACCCTATCCTAAAGCTTGCTGTTAGGAGGGAATCTGCAGCTTGCAGTGAAAGCGCTTCCAGAGGGGAGTCTAATGAGGGCAAACATTTGATGGTAGCATCTTCCCTGCGGGAGATAGTCTCTTTGCCAAAATCTCATTATTAGGCGAAAGTAAGTTACATTTCAGTACCCTATCCTAAAGCTTGCTGTTAGGAGGGAATCTGCAGCTTGCAGTGAAAGCGCTTCCAGAGGGGAGTCTAATGAGGGCAAACATTTGATGGTAGCAGCTTCCCTGCGGGAGATAGTCTCTTTGCAAAAATCGCATTATTAGGCGAAAGTAAGTTACAATTCAGTACCCTATCCTAAAGCTTGCTGTTAGGAGGGAATCTGCAGCTTGCAGTGAAAGCGCTTCCAGAGGGGAGTCTAATGAGGGCAAACATTTGATGGTAGCAGCTTCCCTGCGGGAGATAGTCTCTTTGCCAAAATCGCATTATTAGGCGAAAGTAAGTTACAATTCAGTACCCTATCCTAAAGCTTGCTGTTAGGAGGGAATCTGCAGCTTGCAGTGAAAGCGCTTCCAGAGGGGAGTCTAATGAGGGCAAACATTTGATGGTAGCAGCTTCCCTGCGGGAGATACTCTCTTTGCCAAAATCGCATTATTAGGCGAAAGTAAGTTACAATTCAGTACCCTATCCTAAAGCTTGCTGTTAGGAGGGAATCTGCAGCTTGCAGTGAAAGCGCTTCCAGAGGGGAGTCTAACGAGGGCAAACATTTGATGGTAGCAGCTTCCCTGCGGGAGATAGTCTCTTTGCCAAAATCGCATTATTAGGCGAAAGTAAGTTACAATTCAGTACCCTATCCTAAAGCTTGCTGTTAGGAGGGAATCTGCAGCTTGCAGTGAATGCGCTTCCAGAGGGGAGTCTAATGAGGGGAAACATTTGATGGTAGCAGCTTCCCTGCGGGAGATACTCTCTTTGCCAAAATCGCATTATTAGGCGAAAGTAAGTTACAATTCAGTACCCTATCCTAAAGCTTGCTGTTAGGAGGGAATCTGCAGCTTGCAGTGAAAGCGCTTCCAGAGGGGAGTCTAATGAGGGCAAACATTTGATGGTAGCAGCTTCCCTGCGGGAGATACTCTCTTTCCCAAAATCGCCTTATTAGCCGAAAGTAAGTTACAATTCAGTACCCTATCCTAAAGCTTGCTGTTAGGAGGGAATCTGCAGCTTGCAGTGAAAGCGCTTCCAGAGGGGAGTCTAATGAGGGCAAACATTTAATGGTAGAAGCCTCCCTGCGGGAGATAGTCTCTTTTCCAAAATCGCCTTATTAGGCGAAAGTAAGTTACAATTCAGTACCCTATCCTAAAGCTTGCTGTTAGGAGGGAATCTGCAGCTTGTAGTGAAAGCGCTTCCAGAGGGGAGTCTAATGAGGGCAAACATTTGATGGTAGCAGCTTCCCTGCGGGAGATACTCTCTTTGCCAAAATCGCATTATTAGGCGAAAGTAAGTTACAATTCAGTACCCTATCCTAAAGCTTGCTGTTAGCAGGGAATCTGCAGCTTGCAGTGAACGCGCTTCCAGAGGGGAGTCTAATGAGGGCAAACATTTGATGGTAGCAGCTTCCCTGCGGGATATACTCTCTTTTCCAAAACCGCATTATTAGGCGAAAGTAAGTTACAATTCAGTACCCTATCCTAAAGCTTGCTGTTAGGAGGGAATCTGCAGCTTGCAGTGAAAGTGCTTCAAGAGAGGAATCTAACGAGAGCCAGCATTTGATGGTAGCAGCTTCCCTGCGGGAGATACTCTCTTTGCCAAAATCGCATTATTAGGCGAAAGTAAGTTACAATTCAGTACCCTATCCTAAAGCTTGCTGTTAGGAGGGAATCTGCAGCTTGCAGTGAAAGAGCGTCCAGAGGGGAGTCTAATGACGGCAAATATTTGATGGTAGCAGCTTCCCTGCGGGAGATAGTCTCTTGGCCAAAATCGCATTATTAGGCGAAAGTAAGTTACAATTCAGTACCCTATCCTAAAGCTTGCTGTTAGGAGGGAATCTGCAGCTTGCAGTGAAAGCGCTTCCAGAGGGGAGTCTAATGAGGGCAAACATTTGATGGTAGCAGCTTCCCTGCGGGAGATAATCTCTTTGCCAAAATCGCATTATTAGGCGAAAGTAAGTTACAATTCAGTACCCTATCCTAAAGCTTGCTGTTAGGAGGGATTCTGCAGCTTGCAGTGAAAGCGCTTCCAGAGGGGAGTCTAATGAGGGCAAACATTTGATGGTAGCAGCTTCCCTGCGGGAGATAGTCTCTTTGCCAAAATCGCATTATTAGGCGAAAGTAAGTTACAATTCAGTACCCTATCCTAAAGCTTGCTGTTAGGAGGGAATCTGCAGCTTGCAGTGAAAGCGCTTCCAGAGGGGAGTCTAACGAGGGCAAACATTTGATGGTAGCAGCTTCCCTGCGGGAGATAATCTCTTTGACATAATCGCCTTATTAGCCTCAGTTAAGTTACAATTAAGTACACTATCCTAAAGCTTGCTGTTAGGAGGGAATCTGCAGCTTGCAGTGAAAGCGCTTCCAGAGGGGAGTCTAATGAGGGCAAACATTTGATGGTAGCAGCTTCCCTGCGGGAGATACTCTCTTTGCCAAAATCGCATTATTAGGCGAAAGTAAGTTACAATTCAGTACCCTATCCTAAAGCTTGCTGTTAGGAGGGAATCTGCAGCTTGCAGTGAAAGCGCTTCCAGAGGGGAGTCTAACGAGGGCAAATATTTGATGGTAGCAGCTTCCCTGCGGGAGATACTCTCTTTTCCAAAATCGCATTATGAGGCGAAAGTAAGTTACAATTCAGTACCCTATCCTAAAGCTTGCTGTTAGGAGGGAATCTGCAGCTTGCAGTGAAAGCGCTTCCAGAGGGGAGTCTAACGAGGGCAAACATTTGATGGTAGCAGCTTCCCTGCGGGAGATACTCTCTTTGCCAAAATCGCATTATTAGGCGAAAGTAAGTTACAATTCAGTACCCTATCCTAAAGCTTGCTGTTAGGAGGGAATCTGCAGCTTGCAGTGAAAGCGCTTCCAGAGGGGAGTCTAATGAGGGCAAACATTTGATGGTAGCAGCTTCCCTGCGGGAGATACTCTCTTTGCCAAAATCGCCTTATTAGGCGAAAGTAAGTTACAATTCAGTACCCTATCCTAAAGCTTGCTGTTAGGAGGGAATCTGCAGCTTGCAGTGAAAGCGCTTCCAGAGGGGAGTATAATGAGGGAAAATATTTGATTGTAGCAGCTTCCCTGCGGGAGACATTCTCTTTGATAAAATCGCCATATTAGCCTCAGTTAAGTTACAATTCAGTACCCTATCCTAAAGGTTGCTGTTAGGAGGGAATCTGCAGCTTGCAGTGAAAGCGCTTCCAGAGGGGAGTCTAATGAGGGCAAACATTTAATGGTAGAAGCTTCCCTGCGGGAGATAGTCTCTTTGCCAAAATCGCATTATTAGGCGAAAGTAAGTTACAATTCAGTACCCTATCCTAAAGCTTGCTGTTAAGAGCGAATCTGCAGCTTGCAGTGAAAGCGCTTCCAGAGGGGAGTCTAACGAGGGCAAACATTTGATGGTAGCAGCTTTCCTGCGGGAGATAGTCTCTTTGCCAAAATCGCATTATTAGGCGAAAGTAAGTTACAATTCAGTACCCTATCCTAAAGCTTGCTGTTAGGAGGGAATCTGCAGCTTGCAGTGAAAGCACTTCCGGAGGGGAGTCTAATGAGGGAAAAGATTTGAAGGTAGCAGCTTCCCTGCGGGAGATAGTCTCTTTGCCACAATCGCATTATTAGGCAAAAGTAAGTTACAATTCAGTACCCTATCCTAAAGCTTGCTGTTAAGAGCGAATCTGCAGCTTGCAGTGAAAGCGCTTCCAGAGGGGAGTCTAACGAGGGCAAACATTTGATGGTAGCAGCTTTCCTGCGGGAGATAGTCTCTTTGCCAAAATCGCATTATTAGGCGAAAGTAAGTTACAATTCAGTACCCTATCCTAAAGCTTGCTGTTAGGAGGGAATCTGCAGCTTGCAGTGAAAGCACTTCCGGAGGGGAGTCTAATGAGGGAAAAGATTTGAAGGTAGCAGCTTCCCTGCGGGAGATAGTCTCTTTGCCACAATCGCATTATTAGGCAAAAGTAAGTTACAATTCAGTACCCTATCCTAAAGCTTGCTGTTAGGAGGGAATCTGCAGCTTGCAGTGAAAGCGCTTCCAGAGGGGAGTCTAACGAGGGCAAACATTTGATGGTAGCAGCTTCCCTGCGGGATATACTCTATTTTCCAAAACCGCATTATTAGGCGAAAGTAAGTTACAATTCAGTACCCTATCCTAAAGCTTGCTGTTAGGAGGGAATCTGCAGCTTGCAGTGAAAGCGCTTCCAGAGGGGAGTCTAATGAGGGCAAACGTTTGATGGTAGCAGCTTCCCTGCGGGAGATAGTCTCTTTGCCAAAATCGCATTATTAGGCGAAAGTAAGTTACAATTCAGTGCCCTATCCTAAAGCTTGCTGTTAGGAGGGAATCTGCAGCTTGCAGTGAAAGCGCTTCCAGAGGGTAGTCTAACGAGGGAAAACATTTGATGGTAGCAGCTTCCCTGCGGGAGATACTCTCTTTGCTAAATACGCATTATTAGGCGAAAGTAAGATACAATTCAGTACCCTATCCTAACACTTGCTGTTAGGAGGGAATCTGCAGCTTGCAGTGAAAGCGCTTCCAGAGGGGAGTCTAATGAGGGCAAACATTTGATGGTAGCAGCTTCCCTGCGGGAGATAGTCTCTTTTCCAAAATCGCATTATTAGGCGAAAGTAAGTTACAATTAAGTACCCTATCCTAAAGCTTGCTGTTAGGAGGGAATCTGCAGCTTGCAGTGAAAGCACTTCCAGAGGGGAGTCTAATGAGGGCAAACATTTGATGGTAGCAGCTTCCCTGCGGGAGATACTCTCTTTGCCAAAATCGCATTATTAGGCGAAAGTAAGTTACAATTCAGTACCCTATCCTAAAGCTTGCTGTTAGGAGGGAATCTGCAGCTTGCAGTGAAAGCGCTTCCAGAGGGGAGTCTAATGAGGGCAAACATTTGATGGTAGCAGCTTCCCTGCGGGAGATACTCTCTTTGCCAAAATCGCATTATTAGGCGAAAGGAAGTTACAATTCAGTACCCTATCCTAAAGCTTGCTGTTAGGAGGGAATCTGCAGCTTGCAGTGAAAGTGCTTCAAGAGAGGAATCTAACGAGAGCCAGCATTTGATGGTAGCAGCTTGCCTGCGGGAGATACTCTCTTTGCCAAAATCGCATTATTAGGCGAAAGTAAGTTACAATTCAGTACCCTATCCTAAAGCTTGCTGTTAGGAGGGAATCTGCAGCTTGCAGTGAAAGAGCGTCCAGAGGGGAGTCTAATGACGGCAAATATTTGATGGTAGCAGCTTCCCTGCGGGAGATAGTCTCTTTGCCAAAATCGCATTATTAGGCGAAAGTAAGTTACAATTCAGTACCCTATCCTAAAGCTTGCTGTTAGGAGGGAATCTGCAGCTTGCAGTGAAAGCGCTTCCAGAGGGGAGTCTAATGAGGGCAAACATTTGATGGTAGCAGCTTCCCTGCGGGAGATACTCTCTTTGCCAAAATCGCATTATTAGGCGAAAGTAAGTTACAATTCAGTACCCTATCCTAAAGCTTGCTGTTAGGAGGGATTCTGCAGCTTGCAGTGAAAGCGCTTCCAGAGGGGAGTCTAATGAGGGCAAACATTTGATGGTAGCAGCTTCCCTGCGGGAGATACTCTCTTTGCCAAAATCGCATTATTAGGCGAAAGTAAGTTACAATTCAGTACCCTATCCTAAAGCTTGCTGTTAGGAGGGAATCTGCAGCTTGCAGTGAAAGCGCTTCCAGAGGGGAGTCTAACGAGGGCAAACATTTGATGGTAGCAGCTTCCCTGCGGGAGATAATCTCTTTGACAAAATCGCCTTATTAGCCTCAGTTAAGTTACAATTCAGTACCCTATCCTAAAGCTTGCTGTTAGGAGGGATTCTGCAGCTTGCAGTGAAAGCGCTTCCAGAGGGGAGTCTAATGAGGGCAAACATTTGATGGTAGCAGCTTCCCTGCGGGAGATACTCTCTTTGCCAAAATCGCATTATTAGGCGAAAGTAAGTTACAATTCAGTACCCTATCCTAAAGCTTGCTGTTAGGAGGGATTCTGCAGCTTGCAGTGAAAGCGCTTCCAGAGGGGAGTCTAATGAGGGCAAACATTTGATGGTAGCAGCTTCCCTGCGGGAGATAGTCTCTTTGCCAAAATCGCATTATTAGGCGAAAGTAAGTTACAATTCAGTGCCCTATCCTAAAGCTTGCTGTTAGGAGGGAATCTGCAGCTTGCAGTGAAAGCGCTTCCAGAGGGTAGTCTAACGAGGGAAAACATTTGATGGTAGCAGCTTCCCTGCGGGAGATACTCTCTTTGATAAAAACGCATTATTAGGCGAAAGTAAGATACAATTCAGTACCCTATCCTAACACTTGCTGTTAGGAGGGAATCTGCAGCTTGCAGTGAAAGCGCTTCCAGAGGGGAGTCTAATGAGGGCAAACATTTGATGGTAGCAGCTTCCCTGCGGGAGATAGTCTCTTTGCCAAAATCGCATTATTAGGCGAAAGTAAGTTACAATTCAGTACCCTATCCTAAAGCTGGCTGTTAGGAGGGAATCTGCAGCTTGCAGTGAAAGCGCTTCCAGAGGGGAGTCTAATGAGGGCAAACATTTGATGGTAGCAGCTTCCCTGCGGGAGATACTCTCTTTGCCAAAATCGCATTATTAGGCGAAAGTAAGTTACAATTCAGTACCCTATCCTAAAGCTTGCTGTTAGGAGGGAATCTGCAGCTTGCAGTGAAAGCGCTTCCAGAGGGGAGTCTAATGAGGGCAAACATTTGATGGTAGCAGCTTCCCTGCGGGAGATACTCTCTTTGCCAAAATCGCATTATTAGGCGAAAGTAAGTTACAATTCAGTACCCTATCCTAAAGCTTGCTGTTAGCAGGGAATCTGCAGCTTGCAGTGAAAGTGCTTCAAGAGAGGAATCTAACGAGAGCCAGCATTTGATGGTAGCAGCTTCCCTGCGGGAGATAGTCTCTTTGCCAAAATCGCATTTTTAGGCGAAAGTAAGTTACAATTCAGTACCCTATCCTAAAGCTTGCTGTTAGGAGGGAATCTGCAGCTTGTAGTGAAAGCGCTTCCAGAGGGGAGTCTAATGAGGGCAAACATTTGATGGTAGCAGCTTCCCTGCGGGAGATACTCTCTTTTACATAATCACATTATTAGCCGCATTTATGTTACAATTCAGTACCCTATCCTAAAGCTTGCTGTTAGGAGGGAATCTGCAGCTTGCACTGAAAGCGCTTCCAGAGGGGAGTCTAATGAGGGCAAAGATTTTATGGTAGCAGCTTCCCTGCGGGAGATAGTCTCTTTGCCAAAATCGCATTATTAGGCGAAAGTAAGTTACAATTCAGTACCCTATCCTAAAGCTTGCTGTTAGGAGGGAATCTGCAGCTTGCAGTGAACGCGCTTCCAGAGGGGAGTCTAATGAGGGCAAACATTTGATGGTAGCAGCTTCCCTGCGGGATATACTCTCTTTTCCAAAACCGCATTATTAGGCGAAAGTAAGTTACAATTCAGTACCCTATCCTAAAGCTTGCTGTTAGGAGGGAATCTGCAGCTTGCAGTGAAAGTGCTTCAAGAGAGGAATCTAACGAGAGCCAGCATTTGATGGTAGCAGCTTCCCTGCGGGAGATACTCTCTTTGCCAAAATCGCATTATTAGGCGAAAGTAAGTTACAATTCAGTACCCTATCCTAAAGCTTGCTGTTAGGAGGGAATCTGCAGCTTGCAGTGAAAGAGCGTCCAGAGGGGAGTCTAATGACGGCAAATATTTGATGGTAGCAGCTTCCCTGCGGGAGATAGTCTCTTTGCCAAAATCGCATTATTAGGCGAAAGTAAGTTACAATTCAGTACCCTATCCTAAAGCTTGCTGTTAGGAGGGAATCTGCAGCTTGCAGTGAAAGCGCTTCCAGAGGGGAGTCTAATGAGGGCAAACATTTGATGGTAGCAGCTTCCCTGCGGGAGATAGTCTCTTTGCCAAAATCGCATTATTAGGCGAAAGTAAGTTACAATTCAGTGCACTATCCTAAAGCTTGCTGTTAGGAGGGAATCTGCAGCTTGCAGTGAAAGCGCTTCCAGAGGGTAGTCTAACGAGGGAAAACATTTGATGGTAGCAGCTTCCCTGCGGGAGATACTCTCTTTGCTAAAAACGCATTATTAGGCGAAAGTAAGATACAATTCAGTACCCTATCCTAACACTTGCTGTTAGGAGGGAATCTGCAGCTTGCAGTGAAAGCGCTTCCAGAGGGGAGTCTAATGAGGGCAAACATTTGATGGTAGCAGCTTCCCTGCGGGAGATAGTCTCTTTTCCAAAATCGCATTATTAGGCGAAAGTAAGTTACAATTCAGTACCCTATCCTAAAGCTTGCTGTTAGGAGGGAATCTGCAGCTTGCAGTGAAAGCGCTTCCAGAGGGGAGTCTAATGAGGGCAAATATTTGATGGTAGCAGCTTCCCTGCGGGAGATACTCTCTTTTCCAAAATCGCCTTATTAGGCGAAAGTAAGTTACAATTCAGTACCCTATCCTAAAGCTTGCTGTTAGGAGGGAATCTGCAGCTTGCAGTGAAAGCGCTTCCAGAGGGGAGTCTAATGAGGGCAAACATTTGATGGTAGCAGCTTCCCTGCGGGAGATACTCTCTTTGCCAAAATTGCATTATTAGGCGAAAGTAAGTTACAATTCAGTACCCTATCCTAAAGCTTGCTGTTAGCAGGGAATCTGCAGCTTGCAGTGAAAGTGCTTCAAGAGAGGAATCTAACGAGAGCCAGCATTTGATGGTAGCAGCTTCCCTGCGGGAGATAGTCTCTTTGCCAAAATCGCATTATTAGGCGAAAGTAAGTTACAATTCAGTACCCTATCCTAAAGCTTGCTGTTAGGAGGGAATCTGCAGCTTGTAGTGAAAGCGCTTCCAGAGGGGAGTCTAATGAGGGCAAACATTTGATGGTAGCAGCTTCCCTGCGGGAGATACTCTCTTTTACATAATCACATTATTAGCCGCATTTATGTTACAATTCAGTACCCTATCCTAAAGCTTGCTGTTAGGAGGGAATCTGCAGCTTGCAGTGAAAGCGCTTCCAGAGGGGAGTCTAATGAGGGCAAACATTTGATGGTAGCAGCTTCCCTGCGGGAGATAATCTCTTTGCCAAAATCGCGTTATTAGGCGAAAGGAAGTTACAATTCAGTACCCTATCCTAAAGCTTGCTGTTAGGAGGGAATCTGCAGCTTGCAGTGAAAGCGCTTCCAGAGGGGAGTCTAACGAGGGCAAACATTTGATGGTAGCAGCTTCCCTGCGGGAGATAATCTCTTTGCCAAAATCGTGTTATTAGGCGAAAGGAAGTTACAATTCAGTACCCTATCCTAAAGCTTGCTGGTAAGAGCGAATCTGCAGCTTGCAGTGAACGCGCTTCCAGAGGGGAGTCTAATGAGGGCAAACATTTGATGGTAGCAGCTTCCCTGCGGGAGATACTCTCTTTTACAAAACCGCATTATTAGGCGAAAGTAAGTTACAATTCAGTACCCTATCCTAAACTTGCTGTTAGGAGGGTATCTGCAGCTTGCAGTGAAAGCGCTTCCAGAGGGGAGTCTAATGAGGGCAAACATTTGATGGTAGCAGCTTCCCTGCGGGAGATAGTCTCTTTTCGAAAATCGCATTATTAGGCGAAAGTTAGATACAATTCAGTACCCTATCCTAAAGCTTGCTGTTAGGAGGGAATCTGCAGCTTGCAGTGAAAGCGCTTCCAGAGGGGAGTCTAATGAGGGCAAACATTTGATGGTAGCAGCTTCCCTGCGGGAGATAGACTCTTTGCCAAAATCGCATTATTAGGCGAAAGTAAGTTACAATTCAGTACCCTATCCTAAAGCTTGCTGTTAGGAGGGAATCTGCAGCTTGCAGTGAAAGCGCTTCCAGAGGGGAGTCTAATGAGGGCAAACATTTGATGGTAGCAGCTTCCCTGCGGGAGATAGTCTCTTTGCCAAAATCGCATTATTAGGCGAAAGTAAGTTACAATTCAGTACCCTATCCTAAAGCTTGCTGTTAGGAGGGAATCTGCAGCTTGCAGTGAAAGCGCTTCCAGAGGGGAGTCTAACGAGGGCAAACATTTGATGGTAGCAGCTTCCCTGCGGGAGATACTCTCTTTGCCAAAATCGCATTATTAGGCGAAAGTAAGTTACGATTCAGTACCCTATCCTAAAGCTTGCTGTTAGGAGGGAATCTGCAGCTTGCAGTGAAAGCGCTTGCAGAGGGGAGTCTAACGAGGGCAAATATTTGATGGTAGCAGCTTCCCTGCGGGAGATACTCTCTTTTCCACAATCGCATTATGAGGCGAAAGTAAGTTACAATTCAGTACCCTATCCTAAAGCTTGCTGTTAGGAGGGAATCTTCAGCTTGCAGTGAAAGCGCTTCCAGAGGGGAGTCTAATGAGGGCAAACATTTGATGGTAGCAGCTTCCCTGCGGGAGATAATCTCTTTGACAAAATCGCATTATTAGCCGCATTTAAGTTACAATTCAGTACCCTATCCTAAAGCTTGCTGTTAGGAGGGAATCTGCAGCTTGCAGTGAAAGCGCTTCCAGAGGGGAGTCTAATGAGGGCAAACATTTGATGGTAGCAGCTTCCCTGCGGGAGATACTCTCTTTGCCAAAATCGCATTATTAGGCGAAAGTAAGTTACAATTCAGTACCCTATCCTAAAGCTTGCTGTTAGGAGGGAATCTGCAGCTTGCAGTGAAAGCGCTTCCAGAGGGGAGTCTAATGAGGGCAAACATTTGATGGTAGCAGCTTCCCTGCGGGAGATAGTCTCTTTGCCAAAATCGCATTATTAGGCGAAAGTAAGTTACAATTCAGTACCCTATCCTAAAGCTTGCTGTTAGGAGGGAATCTGCAGCTTGCAGTGAAAGCGCTTCCAGAGGGGAGTCTAATGAGGGCAAACATTTGATGGTAGCAGCTTCCCTGCGGGAGATAGTCTCTTTGCCAAAATCGCATTATTAGGCGAAAGTAAGTTACAATTCAGTACCCTATCCTAAAGCTTGCTGTTAGGAGGGAATCTGCAGCTTGCAGTGAAAGCGCTTCCAGAGGGGAGTCTAACGAGGGCAAACATTTGATGGTAGCAGCTTCCCTGCGGGAGATACTCTCTTTGCCAAAATCGCATTATTAGGCGAAAGTAAGTTACAATTCAGTACCCTATCCTAAAGCTTGCTGTTAGGAGGGAATCTGCAGCTTGCAGTGAAAGCGCTTGCAGAGGGGAGTCTAACGAGGGCAAATATTTGATGGTAGCAGCTTCCCTGCGGGAGATACTCTCTTTTCCACAATCGCATTATTAGGCGAAAGTAAGTTACAATTCAGTACCCTATCCTAAAGCTTGCTGTTAGGAGGGAATCTGCAGCTTGCAGTGAATGCGCTTCCAGAGGGGAGTCTAATGAGGGGAAACATTTGATGGTAGCAGCTTCCCTGCGGGAGATACTCTCTTTGCCAAAATCGCATTATTAGGCGAAAGTAAGTTACAATTCAGTACCCTATCCTAAAGCTTGCTGTTAGGAGGGAATCTGCAGCTTGCAGTGAAAGCGCTTCCAGAGGGGAGTCTAATGAGGGCAAACATTTGATGGTAGCAGCTTCCCTGCGGGAGATAGTCTCTTTGCCAAAATCGCCTTACTAGGCGAAAGTAAGTTACAATTCAGTACCCTATCCTAAAGGTTGCTGTTAGGAGGGAATCTGCAGCTTGCAGTGAAAGCGCTTCCAGAGGGGAGTCTAATGAGGGCAAACATTTGATGGTAGCAGCTTCCCTGCGGGAGATACTCTCTTTGCCAAAATCGCATTATTAGGCGAAAGTAAGTTACAATTCAGTACCCTATCCTAAAGCTTGCTGATAGGAGGGAATCTGCAGCTTGCAGTGAAAGCGCTTCCAGAGGGGAGTCTAATGAGGGCAAACATTTGATGGTAGCAGCTTCCCTGCGGGAGATACTCTCTTTGCCAAAATCGCCTTATTAGGCGAAAGTAAGTTACAATTCAGTACCCTATCCTAAAGCTGGCTGTTAGGAGGGAATCTGCAGCTTGCAGTGAAAGCGCTTCCAGAGGGGAGTATAATGAGGGAAAATATTTGATTGTAGCAGCTTCCCTGCGGGAGACATTCTCTTTGATAAAATCGCCTTATTAGCCTCAGTTAAGTTACAATTAAGTACACTATCCTAAAGCTTGCTGTTAGGAGGGAATCTGCAGCTTGCAGTGAAAGCGCTTCCAGAGGGGAGTCTAATGAGGGCAAACATTTGATGGTAGCAGCTTCCCTGCGGGAGATAGTCTCTTTGCCAAAATCGCATTATTAGGCGAAAGTAAGTTACAATTCAGTACCCTATCCTAAAGCTTGCTGTTAGGAGGGAATCTGCAGCTTGCAGTGAAAGCGCTTCCAGAGGGGAGTCTAACGAGGGCAAATATTTGATGGTAGCAGCTTCCCTGCGGGAGATACTCTCTTTTCCAAAATCGCATTATGAGGCGAAAGTAAGTTACAATTCAGTACCCTATCCTAATGCCTGCTGTTAGGAGGGATTCTGCAGCTTGCAGTGAAAGCGCTTCCAGAGGGGAGTCTAATGAGGGCAAACATTTGATGGTAGCAGCTTCCCTGCGGGAGATAGTCTCTTTGCCAAAATCGCATTATTAGGCGAAAGTAAGTTACAATTCAGTACCCTATCCTAAAGCTTGCTGTTAGGAGGGAATCTGCAGCTTGCAGTGAAAGCGCTTCCAGAGGGGAGTCTAACGAGGGCAAACATTTGATGGTAGCAGCTTCCCTGCGGGAGATACTCTCTTTGCCAAAATCGCATTATTAGGCGAAAGTAAGTTACAATTCAGTACCCTATCCTAAAGCTTGCTGTTAGGAGGGAATCTGCAGCTTGCAGTGAAAGCGCTTCCAGAGGGGAGTCTAATGAGGGCAAACATTTGATGGTAGCAGCTTCCCTGCGGGAGATACTCTCTTTGCCAAAATCGCCTTATTAGGCGAAAGTAAGTTACAATTCAGTACCCTATCCTAAAGCTGGCTGTTAGGAGGGAATCTGCAGCTTGCAGTGAAAGCGCTTCCAGAGGGGAGTATAATGAGGGAAAATATTTGATTGTAGCAGCTTCCCTGCGGGAGACATTCTCTTTGATAAAATCGCCTTATTAGCCTCAGTTAAGTTACAATTAAGTACACTATCCTAAAGCTTGCTGTTAGGAGGGAATCTGCAGCTTGCAGTGAAAGCGCTTCCAGAGGGGAGTCTAATGAGGGCAAACATTTGATGGTAGCAGCTTCCCTGCGGGAGATACTCTCTTTGCCAAAATCGCATTATTAGGCGAAAGTAAGTTACAATTCAGTACCCTATCCTAAAGCTTGCTGTTAGGAGGGAATCTGCAGCTTGCAGTGAAAGCGCTTCCAGAGGGGAGTCTAACGAGGGCAAATATTTGATGGTAGCAGCTTCCCTGCGGGAGATACTCTCTTTTCCAAAATCGCATTATGAGGCGAAAGTAAGTTACAATTCAGTACCCTATCCTAATGCCTGCTGTTAGGAGGGATTCTGCAGCTTGCAGTGAAAGCGCTTCCAGAGGGGAGTCTAATGAGGGCAAACATTTGATGGTAGCAGCTTCCCTGCGGGAGATAGTCTCTTTGCCAAAATCGCATTATTAGGCGAAAGTAAGTTACAATTCAGTACCCTATCCTAAAGGTTGCTGTTAGGAGGGAATCTGCAGCTTGCAGTGAAAGCGCTTCCAGAGGGGAGTCTAACGAGGGCAAACATTTGATGGTAGCAGCTTCCCTGCGGGAGATACTCTCTTTGCCAAAATCGCAATATTAGGCGAAAGTAAGTTACAATTCAGTACCCTATCCTAAAGCTTGCTGTTAGGAGGGAATCTGCAGCTTGCAGTGAAAGCGCTTCCAGAGGGGAGTCTAATGAGGGCAAACATTTGATGGTAGCAGCTTCCCTGCGGGAGATACTCTCTTTGCCAAAATCGCATTATTAGGCGAAAGTAAGTTACAATTCAGTACACTATCCTAAAGCTTGCTGTTAGGAGGGAATCTGCAGCTTGCAGTGAAAGCGCTTCCAGAGGGGAGTATAATGAGGGAAAATATTTGATTGTAGCAGCTTCCCTGCGGGAGACATTCTCTTTGATAAAATCGCCTTATTAGCCTCAGTTAAGTTACAATTCAGTACCCTATCCTAAAGCTTGCTGTTAGGAGGGAATCTGCAGCTTGCAGTGAAAGCGCTTCCAGAGGGGAGTCTAATGAGGGCAAACATTTAATGGTAGAAGCTTCCCTGCGGGAGATAGTCTCTTTGTCAAAATCGCATTATTAGGCGAATGTAAGATACAATTCAGTATCCTATCCTAAAGCTTGCTGTTAGGAGGGAATCTGCAGCTTGCAGTGAAAGCACTTCCAGAGGGGAGTCTAATGAGGGCAAACATTTGATGGTAGCAGCTTCCCTGCGGGAGATAGTCTCTTTGCCAAAATCGCATTATTAGGCGAAAGTAAGTTACAATTCAGTACCCTATCCTAAAGCTTGCTGTTAAGAGCGAATCTGCAGCTTGCAGTGAAAGCGCTTCCAGAGGGGAGTCTAACGAGGGCAAACATTTGATGGTAGCAGCTTTCCTGCGGGAGATAGTCTCTTTGCCACAATCGCATTATTAGGCAAAAGTAAGTTACAATTCAGTACCCTATCCTAAAGCTTGCTGTTAGGAGGGAATCTGCAGCTTGCAGTGAAAGCGCTTCCAGAGGGGAGTCTAATGAGGGCAAACATTTGATGGTAGCAGCTTCCCTGCGGGAGATACTCTCTTTGCCAAAATCGCATTATTAGCCGCAGATATGTTACAATTCAGTACCCTATCCTAAAGCTTGCTGTTAGGAGGGAATCTGCCGCTTGCAGTGAACGCGCTTCCAGAGGGGAGTCTAATGAGGGCAAACATTTGATGGTAGCAGCTTCCCTGCGGGATATACTCTATTTTCCAAAACCGCATTATTAGGCGAAAGTAAGTTACAATTCAGTACCCTATCCTAAAGCTTGCTGTTAGGAGGGAATCTGTAGCTTGCAGTGAAAGTGCTTCAAGAGAGGAATCTAACGAGAGCCAGCATTTGATGGTAGCAGCTTCCCTGCGGGAGATACTCTCTTTGCCAAAATCGCCTTATTAGGCGAAAGTAAGTTACAATTCAGTACCCTATCCTAAAGCTTGCTGTTAGGAGGGAATCTGCAGCTTGCAGTGAAAGAGCGTCCAGAGGGGAGTCTAATGACGGCAAATATTTGATGGTAGCAGCTTCCCTGCGGGAGATACTCTCTTTGCCAAAATCGCATTATTAGGCGAAAGGAAGTTACAATTCAGTACCCTATCCTAAAGCTTGCTGTTAGGAGGGAATCTGCAGCTTGCAGTGAAAGCGCTTCCAGAGGGTAGTCTAACGAGGGAAAACATTTGATGGTAGCAGCTTCCCTGCGGGAGATACTCTCTTTGCTAAAAACGCATTATTAGGCGAAAGTAAGATACAATTCAGTACCCTATCCTAACACTTGCTGTTAGGAGGGAATCTGCAGCTTGCAGTGAAAGCGCTTCCAGAGGGGAGTCTAATGAGGGCAAACATTTGATGGTAGCAGCTTCCCTGCGGGAGATAGTCTCTTTTCCAAAATCGCATTATTAGGCGAAAGTAAGTTACAATTCAGTACCCTATCCTAAAGCTGGCTGTTAGGAGGGAATCTGCAGCTTGCAGAGAAAGCGCTTCCAGAGGGGAGTCTAATGAGGGCAAACATTTGATGGTAGCAGCTTCCCTGCGGGAGATACTCTCTTTGCCAAAATCGCATTATTAGGCGAAAGTAAGTTACAATTCAGTACCCTATCCTAAAGCTTGCTGTTAGGAGGGAATCTGCAGCTTGCAGTGAAAGCGCTTCCAGAGGGGAGTCTAATGAGGGCAAACATTTGATGGTAGCAGCTTCCCTGCGGGAGATAATCTCTTTGACAAAATCGCATTATTAGGCGAAAGTAAGTTACAATTCAGCACCCTATCCTAAAGCTTGCTGTTAGGAGGGAATCTGTAGCTTGCAGTGAAAGCGCTTCCAGAGGGGAGTCTAATGAGGGCAAAGATTTGATGGTAGCAGCTTCCCTGCGGGAGATACTCTCTTTGCCAAAATCGCATTATTAGGTGAAAGTAAGTTACAATTCAGTACCCTATCCTAAAGCTTGCTGTTAGGAGGGAATCTGCAGCTTGCAGTGAAAGCGCTTCCGGAGGGGAGTCTAATGAGGGCAAACATTTGATGGTAGCAGCTTCCCTGCGGGAGATAGTCTCTTTGCCAAAATCGCATTATTATGCGAAAGTAAGTTACAATTCAGTACCCTATCCTAAAGCTTGCTGTTAGGAGGGAATCTGCAGCTTGCAGTGAAAGCGCTTCCAGAGGGGAGTCTAATGAGGGCAAACATTTGATGGTAGAAGCTTCCCTGCGGGAGATAATCTCTTTGACAAAATCGCATTATTAGCCGCATTTAAGTTACAATTCAATACCCTATCCTAAAGCTTGCTGTTAGGAGGGAATCTGCAGCTTGCAGTGAATGCGCTTCCAGAGGGGAGTCTAATGAGGGCAAAGATTTGATGGTAGCAGCTTCCCTGCGGGAGATACTCTCTTTGCCAAAATCGCATTATTAGGCGAAAGGAAGTTACAATTCAGTACCCTATCCTAAAGCTTGCTGTTAGGAGGGAATCTGCAGCTTGCAGTGAAAGCGCTTCCAGAGGGGAGTCTAATGAGGTCAAACATTTGATGGTAGCAGCTTCCCTGCGGGAGATAGTCTCTTTTCCAAAATCGCATTATTAGGCGAAAGTAAGTTACAATTCAGTACCCTATCCTAAAGCTTGCTGTTAGGAGGGAATCTGCAGCTTGCAGTGAAAGCGCTTCCAGAGGGGAGTCTAATGAGGGCAAACATTTGATGGTAGCAGCTTCCCTGCGGGAGATACTCTCTTTGCCAAAATCGCATTATTAGGCGAAAGTAAGTTACAATTCAGTACCCTATCCTAAAGCTTGCTGTTAAGAGCGAATCTGCAGCTTGCAGTGAAAGCGCTTCCAGAGGGGAGTCTAATGAGGGCAAACATTTGATGGTAGCAGCTTTCCTGCGGGAGATAGTCTCTTTGCCAAAATCGCATTATTAGGCGAAAGTAAGTTACAATTCAGTACCCTATCCTAAAGCTTGCTGTTAGGAGGGAATCTGCAGCTTGCAGTGAAAGCACTTCCGGAGGGGAGTCTAATGAGGGCAAAGATTTGATGGTAGCAGCTTCCCTGCGGGAGATACTCTCTTTTCCAAAATCGCATTATTAGGCGAATGTAAGTTACAATTCAGTACCCTATCCTAAAGCTTGCTGTTAGGAGGGAATCTGCAGCTTGTAGTGAAAGCGCTTCCAGAGGGGAGTCTAATGAGGGCAAACATTTGATGGTAGCAGCTTCCCTGCGGGAGATACTCTCTTTGCCAAAATCGCCTTATTAGGCGAAAGTAAGTTACAATTCAGTACCCTATCCTAAAGCTTGCTGTTAGGAGGGAATCTGCAGCTTGCAGTGAAAGCGCTTCCAGAGGGGAGTCTAATGAGGGCAAACATTTGATGGTAGCAGCTTCCCTGCGGGAGATAGTCTCTTTGCCAAAATCGCATTATTAGGCGAAAGTAAGTTATAATTCAGTACCCTATCCGAAAGCTTGCTGTTAGGAGGGAATCTGCAGCTTGCAGTGAAAGCGCTTCCAGAGGGGAGTCTAACGAGGGCAAACATTTGATGGTAGCAGCTTCCCTGCGGGAGATACTCTCTTTTACAAAATCGCATTATTAGCCGCAGTTATGTTACAATTCAGTACCCTATCCTAAAGCTTGCTGTTAGGAGGGAATCTGCCGCTTGCAGTGAACGCGCTTCCAGAGGGGAGTCTAATGAGGGCAAACATTTGATGGTAGCAGCTTCCCTGCGGGATATACTCTATTTTCCAAAACCGCATTATTAGGCGAAAGTAAGTTACAATTCAGTACCCTATCCTAAAGCTTGCTGTTAGGAGGGAATCTGCAGCTTGCAGTGAAAGTGCTTCAAGAGAGGAATCTAACGAGAGCCAGCATTTGATGGTAGCAGCTTCCCTGCGGGAGATACTCTCTTTGCCAAAATTCCCTTATTAGCCGCAGTTAAGTTACAATTCAGTACCCTATCCTAAAGCTTGCTGTTAGGAGGGAATCTGCAGCTTGCAGTGAAAGAGCGTCCAGAGGGGAGTCTAATGACGGCAAATATTTGATGGTAGCAGCTTCCCTGCGGGAGATAGTCTCTTTGCCAAAATCGCATTATTAGGCGAAAGTAAGTTACAATTCAGTACCCTATCCTAAAGCTTGCTGTTAGGAGGGAATCTGCAGCTTGCAGTGAAAGCGCTTCCAGAGGGTAGTCTAACGAGGGAAAACATTTGATGGTACAGCTTCCCTGCGGGAGATACTCTCTTTGCTAAAAACGCATTATTAGGCGAAAGTAAGATACAATTCAGTACCCTATCCTAACACTTGCTGTTAGGAGGGAATCTGCAGCTTGCAGTGAAAGCGCTTCCAGAGGGGAGTCTAATGAGGGCAAACATTTGATGGTAGCAGCTTCCCTGCGGGAGATAGTCTCTTTTCCAAAATCGCATTATTAGGCGAAAGTAAGTTACAATTCAGTACCCTATCCTAAAGCTGGCTGTTAGGAGGGAATCTGCAGCTTGCAGAGAAAGCGCTTCCAGAGGGGAGTCTAATGAGGGCAAACATTTGATGGTAGCAGCTTCCCTGCGGGAGATAATCTCTTTGACAAAATCGCATTATTAGGCGAAAGTAAGTTACAATTCAGCACCCTATCCTAAAGCTTGGTGTTAGGAGGGAATCTGCAGCTTGCAGTGAAAGCGCTTCCAGAGGGGAGTCTAATGAGGGCAAACATTTGATGGTAGCAGCTTCCCTGCGGGAGATACTCTCTTTGCCAAAATCGCATTATTAGGCGAAAGTAAGTTACAATTCAGTACCCTATCCTAAAGCTTGCTGTTAGGAGGGAATCTGCAGCTTGCATTGAAAGCGCTTCCAGAGGGGAGTCTAATGAGGGCAAACATTTGATGGTAGCAGCTTCCCTGCGGGAGATACTCTCTTTGCCAAAATCGCCTTATTAGGCGAAAGTAAGTTACAATTCAGTACCCTATCCTAAAGCTTGCTGTTAGGAGGGAATCTGCAGCTTGCAGTGAAAGCGCTTCCAGAGGGGAGTGTAATGAGGGAAAATATTTGATTGTAGCAGCTTCCCTGCGGGAGACATTCTCTTTGATAAAATCGCCTTATTAGCCTCAGTCAAGTTACAATTAGTACCCTATCCTAAAGCTTGCTGTTAGGAGGGAATCTGCAGCTTGCAGTGAAAGCGCTTCCAGAGGGGAGTCTAATGAGGGCAAACATTTGATGGTAGCAGCTTCCCTGCGGGAGATACTCTCTTTGCCAAAATCGCATTATTAGGCGAAAGTAAGTTACAATTCAGTACCCTATCCTAAAGCTTGCTGTTAGGAGGGAATCTGCAGCTTGCAGTGAAAGCGCTTCCAGAGGGGAGTCTAACGAGCGCAAATATTTGATGGTAGCAGCTTCCCTGCGGGAGATATTCTCTTTTCCAAAATCGCATTATGAGGCGAAGGTAAGTTACAATTCAGTACCCTATCCTAATGCCTGCTGTTAGGAGGGATTCTGCAGCTTGCAGTGAAAGCGCTTCCAGAGGGGAGTCTAATGAGGGCAAACATTTGATGGTAGCAGCTTCCCTGCGGGAGATAGTCTCTTTGCCAAAATCGCATTATTAGGCGAAAGTAAGTTACAATTCAGTACCCTATCCTAAAGCTTGCTGTTAGGAGGGAATCTGCAGCTTGCAGTGAAAGCGCTTCCAGAGGGGAGTCTAATGAGGGCAAACATTTGATGGTAGCAGCTTCCCTGCGGGAGAAACTCTATTTGCCAAAATCGCCTTATTAGGCGAAAGTAAGTTACAATTCAGTACCCTATCCTAAAGCTTGCTGTTAGGAGGGAATCTGCAGCTTGCAGTGAAAGCGCTTCCAGAGGGGAGTGTAATGAGGGAAAATATTTGATTGTAGCAGCTTCCCTGCGGGAGACATTCTCTTTGATAAAATCGCCTTATTAGCCTCAGTCAAGTTACAATTAGTACCCTATCCTAAAGCTTGCTGTTAGGAGGGAATCTGCAGCTTGCAGTGAAAGCGCTTCCAGAGGGGAGTCTAATGAGGGCAAACATTTGATGGTAGCAGCTTCCCTGCGGGAGATACTCTCTTTGCCAAAATCGCATTATTAGGCGAAAGTAAGTTACAATTCAGTACCCTATCCTAAAGCTTGCTGTTAGGAGGGAATCTGCAGCTTGCAGTGAAAGCGCTTCCAGAGGGGAGTCTAATGAGGGCAAACATTTGATGGTAGCAGCTTCCCTGCGGGAGATACTCTCTTTGCCAAAATCGCATTAATAGGCGAAAGTAAGTTACAATTCAGTACCCTATCCTAAAGCTTGCTGTTAGGAGGGAATCTGCAGCTTGCAGTGAAAGCGCTTCCAGAGGGGAGTCTAATGAGGGCAAACATTTGATGGTAGCAGCTTCCCTGCGGGAGATAGTCTCTTTTCCAAAATCGCATTATTAGGCGAAAGTAAGTTACAATTCAGTACCCTATCCTAAAGCTTGCTGTTAGGAGGGAATCTGCAGCTTGCAGTGAAAGCGCTTCCAGAGGGGAGTCTAATGAGGGCAAACATTTGATGGTAGCAGCTTCCCTGCGGGAGATACTCTCTTTGCCAAAATCGCATTATTAGGCGAAAGGAAGTTACAATTCAGTACCCTATCCTAAAGCTTGGTGTTAGGAGGGAATCTGCAGCTTACAGTGAAAGCGCTTCCAGAGGGGAGTCTAATGAGGGCAAACATTTGATGGTAGCAGCTTCCCTGCGGGAGATACTCTCTTTGCCATAATCGCCTTAGTAGCCGCAGTTAAGTTACAATTCAGTACACTGTCCTACAGCTTGCTGTTAGGAGGGAATCTGCAGCTTGCAGTGAAAGCGCTTCCAGAGGGGAGTCTAATGAGGGCAAACATTTGATAGTAGCAGCTTCCCTGCGGGAGATAATCTCTTTGCCAAAATCGCGTTATTAGGCGAAAGGAAGTTACAATTCAGTACCCTATCCTAAAGCTTGCTGTTAGGAGGGAATCTGCAGCTTGCAGTGAAAGCGCTTCCAGAGGGGAGTCTAACGAGGGCAAACATTTGATGGTAGCAGCTTCCCTGCGGGAGATAATCTCTTTGCCAAAATCGTGTTATTAGGCGAAAGGAAGTTACAATTCAGTACCCTATCCTAAAGCTTGCTGGTAAGAGCGAATCTGCAGCTTGCAGTGAAAGCGCTTCCAGAGGGGAGTCTAATGAGGGCAAACATTTGATGGTAGCAGCTTCCCTGCGGGAGATAGTCTCTTTGCCAAAATCGCATTATTAGGCGAAAGTAAGTTACAATTCAGTACCCTATCCTAAAGCTTGCTGTTAGGAGGGAATCTGCAGCTTGCAGTGAAAGCGCTTCCAGAGGGGAGTCTAATAAGGGCAAACATTTAATGGTAGAAGCTTCCCTGCGGGAGATATTCTCTTTTCCAAAATCGCATTATTAGGCGAAAGTAAGTTACAATTCAGTATCCTATCCTAAAGCTTGCTGTTAGGAGGGAATCTGCAGCTTGCAGTGAAAGCGCTTCCAGAGGGGAGTCTAATGAGGGCAAACATTTGATGGTAGCAGCTTCCCTGCGGGAGATACTCTCTTTTACAAAATCGCATTATTAGCCGCAGTTATGTTACAATTCAGTACCCTATCCTAAAGCTTGCTGTTAGGAGGGAATCTGCAGCTTGCAGTGAACGCGCTTCCAGAGGGGAGTCTAATGAGGGCAAACATTTGATGGTAGCAGCTTCCCTGCGGGATATACTCTCTTTTCCAAAACCGCATTATTAGGCGAAAGTAAGTTACAATTCAGTACCCTATCCTAAAGCTTGCTGTTAGGAGGGAATCTGCAGGTTGCAGTGAAAGTGCTTCAAGAGAGGAATCTAACGAGAGCCAGCATTTGATGGTAGCAGCTTCCCTGCGGGAGATAGTCTCTTTGCCAAAATCGCATTATTAGGCGAAAGTAAGTTACAATTCAGTACCCTATCCTAAAGCTTGCTGTTAGGAGGGAATCTGCAGCTTGCAGTGAAAGCGCTTCCAGAGGGGAGTCTAATGAGGGCAAACATTTGATGGTAGCAGCTTCCCTGCGGGAGATACTCTCTTTGCTAAAAACGCATTATTAGGCGAAAGTAAGATACAAGTCAGTACCCTATCCTAACACTTGCTGTTAGGAGGGAATCTGCAGCTTGCAGTGAAAGCGCTTCCAGAGGGGAGTCTAATGAGGGCAAACATTTGATGGTAGCAGCTTCCCTGCGGGAGATAGTCTCTTTTCCAAAATCGCATTATTAGGCGAAAGTAAGTTACAATTCAGTACCCTATCCTAAAGCTTGCTGTTAGGAGGGAATCTGCAGCTTGCAGTGAAAGCGCTTCCAGAGGGGAGTGTAATGAGGGAAAATATTTGATTGTAGCAGCTTCCCTGCGGGAGACATTCTCTTTGATAAAATCGCCTTATTAGCCTCAGTCAAGTTACAATTAGTACCCTATCCTAAAGCTTGCTGTTAGGAGGGAATCTGCAGCTTGCAGTGAAAGCGCTTCCAGAGGGGAGTCTAATGAGGGCAAACATTTGATGGTAGCAGCTTCCCTGCGGGAGATACTCTCTTTGCCAAGATCGCATTATTAGGCGAAAGTAAGTTACAATTCAGTACCCTATCCTAAAGCTTGCTGTTAGGAGGGAATCTGCAGCTTGCAGTGAAAGCGCTTCCAGAGGGGAGTCTAACGAGCGCAAATATTTGATGGTAGCAGCTTCCCTGTGGGATATATTCTCTTTTCCAAAATCGCATTATGAGGCGAAGGTAAGTTACAATTCAGTACCCTATCCTAATGCCTGCTGTTAGGAGGGATTCTGCAGCTTGCAGTGAAAGCGCTTCCAGAGGGGAGTCTAATGAGGGCAAACATTTGATGGTAGCAGCTTCCCTGCGGGAGATAGTCTCTTTGCCAAAATCGGATTATTAGGCGAAAGTAAGTTACAATTCAGTACCCTATCCTAAAGCTTGCTGTTAGGAGGGAATCTGCAGCTTGCAGTGAAAGCGCTTCCAGAGGGGAGTCTAATGAGGGCAAACATTTGATGGTAGCAGCTTCCCTGCGGGAGATACTCTCTTTGCCAAAATCGCATTATTAGGCGAAAGTAAGTTACAATTCAGTACCCTATCCTAAAGCTCGCTGTTAGGAGGGAATCTGCAGCTTGCAGTGAAAGCGCTTCCAGAGGGGAGTCTAATGAGGGCAAACATTTGATGGTAGCAGCTTCCCTGCGGGAGATAGTCTCTTTTCCAAAATCGCATTATTAGGCGAAAGTAAGTTACAATTCAGTACCCTATCCTAAAGCTTGCTGTTAGGAGGGAATCTGCAGCTTGCAGTGAAAGCGCTTCCAGAGGGGAGTCTAATGAGGGCAAACATTTGATGGTAGCAGCTTCCCTGCGGGAGATAGTCTCTTTGCCAAAATCGCATTATTAGGCGAAAGGAAGTTACAATTCAGTACCCTATCCTAAAGCTTGCTGTTAGGAGGGAATCTGCAGCTTGCAGTGAAAGCGCTTCCAGAGGGGAGTCTAATGAGGGCAAAGATTTGATGGTAGCAGCTTCCCTGCGGGAGATACTCTCTTTGCCATAATCGCCTTAGTAGCCGCAGTTAAGTTACAATTCAGTACACTGTCCTACACTTGCTGTTAGGAGGGAATCTGCAGCTTGCAGTGAAAGCGCTTCCAGAGGGGAGTCTAATGAGGGCAAACATTTGATGGTAGCAGCTTCCCTGCGGGAGATAATCTCTTTGCCAAAATCGCGTTATTAGGCGAAAGGAAGTTACAATTCAGTACCCTATCCTAAAGCTTGCTGTTAGGAGGGAATCTGCAGC
Source organism: Phaenicophaeus curvirostris (assembly GCF_032191515.1). Taxonomy (NCBI): domain Eukaryota; kingdom Metazoa; phylum Chordata; class Aves; order Cuculiformes; family Cuculidae; genus Phaenicophaeus; species Phaenicophaeus curvirostris. The sequence continues at coordinate 43,608 of NW_027207056.1, forward strand.
TTGCAGTGAAAGCGCTTCCAGAGGGGAGTCTAACGAGGGCAAACATTTGATGGTAGCAGCTTCCCTGCGGGAGATAATCTCTTTGCCAAAATCGTGTTATTAGGCGAAAGGAAGTTACAATTCAGTACCCTATCCTAAAGCTTGCTGTTAGGAGGGAATCTGCAGCTTGCAGTGAAAGCGCTTCCAGAGGGGAGTCTAATGAGGGCAAACATTTGATGGTAGCAGCTTCCCTGCGGGAGATAGTCTCTTTGCAAAAATCGCATTATTAGGCGAAAGTAAGTTACAATTCAGTACCCTATCCTAAAGCTTGCTGTTAGGAGGGAATCTGCAGCTTGCAGTGAAAGCGCTTCCAGAGGGGAGTCTAATGAGGGCAAACATTTAATGGTAGAAGCTTCCCTGCGGGAGATATTCTCTTTTCCAAAATCGCATTATTAGGCGAAAGTAAGTTACAATTCAGTATCCTATCCTAAAGCTTGCTGTTAGGAGGGAATCTGCAGCTTGCAGTGAAAGCGCTTCCAGATGGGAGTCTAATGAGGGCAAACATTTGATGGTAGCAGCTTCCCTGCGGGAGATACTCTCTTTTACAAAATCGCATTATTAGCCGCAGTTATGTTACAATTCAGTACCCTATCCTAAAGCTTGCTGTTAGGAGGGAATCTGCAGCTTGCAGTGAACGCGCTTCCAGAGGGGAGTCTAATGAGGGCAAACATTTGATGGTAGCAGCTTCCCTGCGGGATATACTCTCTTTTCCAAAACCGCATTATTAGGCGAAAGTAAGTTACATTTCAGTACCCTATCCTAAAGCTTGCTGTTAGGAGGGAATCTGCAGCTTGCAGTGAAAGTGCTTCAAGAGAGGAATCTAACGAGAGCCAGCATTTGATGATAGCAGCTTCCCTGCGGGAGATAGTCTCTTTGCCAAAATCGCATTATTAGGCGAAAGTAAGTTACAATTCAGTACCCTATCCTAAAGCTTGCTGTTAGGAGGGAATCTGCAGCTTGCAGTGAAATCGCTTCCAGAGGGGAGTCTAATGAGGGCAAACATTTGATGGTAGCAGCTTCCCTGCGGGAGATACTCTCTTTGCCAAAATCGCATTATTAGGCGAAAGTAAGTTACAATTCAGTGCCCTATCCTAAAGCTTGCTGTTAGGAGGGAATCTGCAGCTTGCAGTAAAAGCGCTTCCAGAGGGTAGTCTAACGAGGGAAAACATTTGATGGTAGCAGCTTCCCTGCGGGAGATACTCTCTTTGCTAAAAACGCATTATTAGGCGAAAGTAAGATACAAGTCAGTACCCTATCCTAACACTTGCTGTTAGGAGGGAATCTGCAGCTTGCAGTGAAAGCGCTTCCAGAGGGGAGTCTAATGAGGGCAAACATTTGATGGTAGCAGCTTCCCTGCGGGAGATACTCTCTTTGCCAAAATCGCATTATTAGGCGAAAGTAAGTTACAATTCAGTACCCTATCCTAAAGCTGGCTGTTAGGAGGGAATCTGCAGCTTGCAGTGAAAGCGCTTCCAGAGGGGAGTCTAACGAGGGCAAACATTTGATGGTAGCAGCTTCCCTGCGGGAGATACTCTCCTTGCCAAAATCGCTTTATTAGGCGAAAGTAAGTTACAATTCAGCACCCTATCCTAAAGCTTGCTGTTAGGAGGGAATCTGCAGCTTGCAGTGAAAGCGCCTCCAGAGGGGAGTCTAATGAGGGGAAACATTTGATGGTAGTAGCTTCCCTGCGGGAGATACTCTCTTTGCCATAATCGGATTATTAGGCGAAAGTAAGTTACAATTCAGTACCCTATCCTAAAGCTTGCTGTTAGGAGGGAATCTGCAGCTTGCAGTGAAAGCGCTTCCAGAGGGGAGTCTAACGAGGGCAAACATTTGATGGTAGCAGCTTCCCTGCGGGAGATACTCTCTTTGCCATAATCGTCTTATTAGGCGAAAGTAAGTTACAATTCAGCACCCTATCCTAAAGCTTGGTGTTAGGAGGGAATCTGCAGCTTGCAGTGAAAGCACTTCCGGAGGGTAGTCTAATGAGGGCAAACATTTGATGGTAGCAGCTTCCCTGCGGGAGATACTCTCTTTGCCAAAATCGCATTATTAGGCGAAAGTAAGTTACAATTCAGTACCCTATCCTAAAGCTTGCTGTTAGGAGGGAATCTGCAGCTTGCAGTGAAAGCGCTTCCAGAGGGGAGTCTAATGAGGGCAAACATTTGATGGTAGCAGCTTCCCTGCGGGAGATACTCTCTTTGCCAAAATCGCATTAATAGGCGAAAGTAAGTTACAATTCAGTACCCTATCCTAAAGCTTGCTGTTAGGAGGGAATCTGCAGCTTGCAGTGAAAGCGCTTCCAGAGGGGAGTCTAACGAGGGCAAACATTTGATGGTAGCAGCTTCCCTGCGGGAGATACTCTCTTTGCCAAAATCGCATTATTAGCCGCAGTTAAGTTACAATTCAGTACCCTATCCTAAAGCTTGCTGTTAGGAGGGAATCTGCAGCTTGCAGAGAAAGCGCTTCCAGAGGGGAGTCTAACGAGGGCAAACATTTGATGGTATCAGCTTCCCTGCGGGAAGCAAGCTGCAGAGATCCTCCTAACAGCAAGCTTTAGGATAGGGTACTTAATTGTAACTTACTTTCGCCTAATAATGCGATTTTGGCAAAGAGAGTATCTCCCACAGGGAAGCTGCTACCATCAAACGTTTGCCCTCATTAGACTCCCCTCTGGAAGCGCTTTCACTGCAAGCTGTAGATTCCCTCCTAACAGCAAGCTGTAGGACAGTTTAGTGAATTGTAACTTCAATGCGGCTAATAATGCGATTATGGAAAAGAGAGTATCTCCCGCAGGAAAGCTGCTAACATCAAATGTTTGCCCTCATTAAACTCCCCTCTGGAAGCGCTTTCACTGTAAGCTGCAGATTCCCTCCTAACACCAAGCTTTAGGATAGGGTACTGAATTGTATCTTACTTTCGCCTAAAAATGTGATTTTGTAAAAGAGAGTATCTCCCGCAGGGAAGCTGCTACAATCAAGTGTTTGCCCTCATTAGACTTCCCTCTGGAAGCGCTTTCACTGCAAGCTGCAGATTCCCCTGGTGGAGCTTGAGGCCATTCCCTCTTGTCCTGTCCCCTGTCACTTGGGAGAAATGGCCATCATCCTCCTCTCTACAATCTCCTTTCAGGTAATTGTAGAGAGCAATGAAGTCTCCCCTCAGCCTCCTTTTCTCCAGACTAAACAACCCTAGTCCTCTCAGCTGTTTCTCATAAGGCCATGTGTGTACATAAATAAGCGCTGACTTTTTTGAGAGGAACTAGGAGCACTACAGACAGACAGAGGATTATAAAAAGGGGAGGGACTAGCACAAAGATTCAGAAACAGCAAGAGGAGCAAAGGGGAGTATCAACAGAATGAGGAACGCAAATTGGTAGAAAGATGGAAAAGGAGAAAAAAAGTTTGGACAGAGAACTGATACTGAAGACTGGGGGAAAAAAGAGAGAGAAAAGAGCACAGAAAAATTAAAGAGTAGGGGTATAGCGATACCTGGGAACAGTAATTGTAGCAGCACGATAAATGAAAGGAACAAAAAAGTCCAGGTCTAAAATGTTCGTTACCTAGTTCCATCACTGTCACAACTAGCAATGTTGCAGTGACAACACGCATACTGTTATTTCTTGTAAGGATGCTTTCAGACACATAGTAGTGTTGTTCTAGCTGAGAATGTAAGGCAGAGTTAATAAAACACAGCTGCTCCCCAGGCACTCTTTATACCTGTGAGGGCTTCACCACACCCCAGTCACAGGTGGTGGGTGGGAAGGGCCAGGGGGTATATAAGCTACAGGCCTTGCCTCTGGAGGTCATTTAGGTTGTGGTTTATCCTTGAGATTAGAGTTTTGCTGCTGTTTCAATTCATTATATATTTTAGGCTAGTTGGGTAAGTGGTGTTTTTTGGCTTTTTTTTTTGATTTTTTTTTTTTCTGATCCTCTAAAGAAGCAGAGGCATCTGTTGGAGGAGGTATGAGCTTTGGAAGAGTCCAGGCAAAGCAGCACATACAGCTGTAACTATGGGGCTTTTTTGTCAGTAATTTTTGATTGGGTGTTGGAGGGGGCAAGATGTTTTAATGGTTTGTTTTCCTTCTTTGTTTTTTTTCTGGGTGCTTTGCCTGGAGTTTTTAGTTACGGGATGATTTGTTGTTGTTCCTCATTCTGTGTGGCATGATGTATTGGCCCTAGGGGCTCTGCAGTTTGTAATGGGCATCTTGTGGGTGATAATAACCTGGAATGAGCCTTGTTGGCCTGTGGTAGGAAGTTGAGTCTGTGGGTTGGTGGAAGATAGAAGGGGCCAGGGGAGCCTTGGGAAGGGCTCAGGAGCCCAGCTCCCAGGGAATAGCAACACAGAAGGGTCAGGGGGGTTAAAATATAGCACAGGTTCTGTTAAAAAGGAGCAGGGTTCCTTCTCTGATACTTCAGGGGTAGAAAAGGGCTTTAATGGTTTGGGGAAAGGGAGATGGGTTCATCAGTATTTCTTGGGTCAGTTTGGTGGTCAGATGCAAGTGCCATTCAGGTGTCTGTTGTTCTAGTCTCTCTGTAGCCAACGAGGTAACGATGAGGTTGAGACACAAGTTGAAAAGCATTAGTTACCCTAAGAAATGTAATCTCTAGGGCTGTGAGATCTCTGCTCCCTTATACTTTCTACTTATTGTGTTCCTCAACCAACTTCTTTGCATCCATCCTGTCTCCATCCATCTGAATGTCCAGAGAAGAGTACTGTAGCTGGTGAGGGGGCTGGTGAATAAGCCTTATGAGGAGTGGCTGAGAGGGCTGGGGGTGTTTAGCCTGGAGAAGAGGAGGCTGAGGGGAGACCTCATTGCTGAAAGGAGGTTGTGGAGATAAGGAAGCTGGCCACCTCTCCAAAGTGACAGGGGACAGGACAAGAGGGAATAGCCTCAAGCTCTGCCAGGGAAGGTTCAGGCTGTACATCAGGAAAAAATATTTCACTGAAAGGGTTATTAGGGATGGGCAAAGGCTGCCCAAGGAGGTGGTAGAGTCACCTTCCCTGGAGGTGTTTAAAGGACGGGTGGCCGAAGTGCTGAGGGACGTGGTTTAGTGATTGATAGGAATGGTTGGACTCAATGATCCAATGGGTCTTTTCCAACCGGGTGATCCTATGAATATCAGACACCTTGCTACTTAAACATATGGACTCACTGCCTATCTACAGTGCAGGATTCTGCTGCTTGTTTCCCTTGCATTTCTCAGGGAAGAGATTGGATATTGTTTTGGCTCGTAACAGTTAGCAGCTGAGCAGCTCTTTTTCATCTGGTCTGTGGGCACACAAGCCTCCCTTATTTAGTAGAGTTTTGGATTTTTCCTGAACTTACCAGTGAGGTTTGCTTTGTTATTGCTTACAGCGGTTGTTACCTTGTCCCTGTTATCCATGGTGTTTTTTTACGGTCATTGAGTTTCCAATTTAGGTCTTAGAGCAGTCAAATCCCACTGTTGCGAGTTTTTCATTGGCTGACTGCCTCTGTAATTCCAGTCTCCATTGCTGTGTGGTGAGTGTCCTGTGTTTTTATGTCTTCTGTGTTAATAATCTTTACTGGGTTTTGATAAGAATATTGTTTTTCAAGTTCTTCTTGTTTACTCCTGTGACTAAAGTCTGGTAACTTCCTAGAATTAGGATCTCCATGGCTCATCTTTCTTTTGTCCTGGGTATCACCACTACTGGTCCTACAACTTAAGTGGTGAGGAGGAGAGGAGAAGCAAGCAGACAGCAGAGAATTTTGGGGTGCCGGTGAGGTAGTCAGGCTTTTTCTCATCATTGTGGGGCTGATGGTGAGGAGGAAGTTGAGTATGTCTAGAAGAGCAAAGTGTTCTTTGGCAACATAGTATTTACTTTTGGTTTGGCAGGCACTGTGTGGGCCACCTTGGGAATGGGAAGAGCATTTGAGATGAGCTGGGTAGTAGGGAGAAGGAGCATGGGGCAGACTTCTCACAGGTGTGAGTAATTCTCTTAATTTAATTACCCTGGGTGATAACAGCTGCAGCATCTGACATAAGAACTGCTGTGGAGCAAGTGAGTGGAAGAACATGGCAGTTAGGCAGAGCAAGTTGTCATGTAAGGTGCTGACATTGATCAGTGCAATGCTGGCTGTTGGCACTATTTTAGTTTTCTCATTGGTTTTCTTACAGATGGCCAAGTGGATCCTGGCAACTGTAGGATCATCCCAGGGAGCTGATGCTCTTGGAGTTTTTTCTGCTGAGGAAGCCTCCTGGTGGTCTGAAAGCTAAGTTGAGGGACGGGGGCAGGGGTGGGGTGTGACAGAGGGGAGAAGGCTGGGGATGGCAGGGTGGAGTTTTAAAAGTAGCCTAGGGGAGAGGGCTGTGCAGGAAATGTCCCCTTTGGGCATGGAGAGCTGGAGGGTGTTACTTCTCAGCCCAAAGCTAGCATGTTCCAGGTAGGGCCGTTCCAGCTTGTCTGTGCTGTGTGCTTTATATTCTGTTTCTCTTTCATGTTTCTTAAGCCTTGATGTCCCCTTTGCTTTAAAGGAATGCAGCATATGACTTGAGCAGCATCTCGAGGGTCTTGAATGCCTGTACTCATGGGTACAATGCCAATTAGGCACTGTTCTTCTTGCATCATAACCTAAGTGTGGATTGGCTTCACATTTTCAAAGTTTCTAGTCAGCCATCTTTTCCTGTGACCTTGCAGACTGTGTTGGTGGCCACAATCGCTAGTCTTATATTTTCAAGGATCCCTGTAGGCCTAAGACTTCTTCCACGCATCTTGTGTCTTTAGACATTTAAAAGGTGATCCTCTCACGTACATCATCCCAGTCTTGGCCACATACCATTGTAATGAGGGATCCTTTACAGCATGCCGGACATGCCTCGAGCACCATATCTAGGGTCCTGAATGCTTGTACCCATCAATGCACTGTCGATTGGGCACTGCTTTTCTTGCATCATGCTCCTAAAGCCGGGATTGTTCTCGTGTTTTGGCACTGTGTTTTTCTCCTTGTTTTCCTTGCAGATGCTGAAGAGGAACCCAGTGACTGCAGGATTATTTCTGTTAGCTGATGTGATTTGAGCTGCTTTGGCCAAGGACAGCTTCATTCGTGGCCCTCTGAAAGCTAAGTTGAGGGACCAGATTTGGGAAGTGGGAGGCGGGTTGGGGATAGCAGGGAGGGGTTTTGAAGGTAGCCTAGGCTGTGCAGGGAGAGTTGTCTTTGGGCAGGTGAAGGCAGAGGGGTCTACTTCTCAGCCCAACCCTGCATGGGCAGGGCAGTTCCAGCCTGTATCTGTTGTTATCTAGTTTGTGTAGTCACTGTGCTCTGTCTGAAATTTTCTGCAGGTCTTGATGTCCTCTTTTGTACTCGAGGCATGCCGGATGTGCCTTGGGCACCATGTCTAGGGTCCCAAATGCTCGTACTGATCAAAGCAGTGTCGATGGGGCACTGCTTTTCTTTCTTCACATTTTTAAAGCGTGGATCGCTCTTGTGTTTTGGAAGCATCCGGTCAGTTGTCTTCTGCTGCAGCCTTGCAGCCGGCCTTATTATCCAGGATAGTTAGTCTTCCGTTTTGTTGGATCCCTGTTCTGGGACTTGTTCCATCCATCCTCTGCATCTTTAGGACTTTAAAAGGGTTTCTTGCCCGTTCATCTTGCCAGTTGCAGCCACATCTCTTTGGAACCATCTTTGCTTTTCCAGGGCTACCGTAGGTTCTTCCTCAGAGCCCTGTCCATTGCCTTGGCCATTGGCAAGCGTGGTCCAAGAGTCCTCCATGTTGCTGCAAATCTTCTTTTGTCCTCGGTTCACGACATCGGTCTTGTGTGTTAGTGTTCCGTGTGTATTTGTGTCCAGTTCAAGCTGCTCTGCCTGGTGCATGGAGGAGGTGATAAGAGTCAGCCAAGGTATAGCGGCCCGGTTCTTATCTTAATGTTTTAATGTGACTAGACCATGCAGTCTAGGGGCATCCATTACTTTGGAGACCTAGCAGCCCTAAGTGTGGTAGTTTCTGCTAGTCTCTGAAACCATGGAGGGGATGCAGAGAAGTACTGTAGGGAAGCTGCTATGATCAAATTCTGGCTTTTGTTAGAGTCTTCTCTGGAAGCGCCTTCACTGCAAGCTGCAGAAGAATGTCTAACAGAACGGTTTAGTATAGGGTACTGAATTGTGACTTACTTTCGCCTAATAAGGCGATTTGGGAAAAGAGAGTGTCTCCCGCAGGGAAGATGCTAGCATGGAATGCTGCTGTTTCTGAATGTCTTCTCTTAGAGTGCTTTCAGTGCAAAGCAAGGCTTGTAGAATGTTCAGTCTCGGCTTGTGTACAGTAACATCAGAATGGCGGTTAAAGTGTCACTTTGAAATTTCATACCGTTCAGCACAAGGACTGCGGGGAATCTGCTACAATCAAATGCTGGCTCTCAGTAGAGTCTTCTCCGGAAGTGCTTTCACTTCAAGCTGGTTAAGCTCGACTAACAGAACGTTTAATATAAGGTACTGAGTTGAGACTGAACTGCACCTCCACCCCCTGCGGCCCTGCTCTTACCCCCTGCGGCCCTGCTCTTACCCCCTGCGGCCCTGCTCTTACCCCCTGCGGCCCTGCTCTTACCCCCTGCGGCCCTGCTCTTACCCCCTGCGGCCCTGCTCTTACCCCCTGCGGCCCTGCTCTTACCCCCTGCGGCCCTGCTCTTACCCCCTGCGGCCCTGCTCTTACCCCCTGCGGCCCTGCTCTTACCCCCTGCGGCCCTGCTCTTACCCCCTGCGGCCCTGCTCTTACCCCCTGCGGCCCTGCTCTTACCCCTGCGGCCCTGCCCTCTTACCCCCTGCGGCCCTGCTCTTACCCCCTGCGGCCCTGCTCTTACCCCCTGCGGCCCTGCTCTTACCCCCTGCGGCCCTGCTCTTACCCCCTGCGGCCCTGCTCTTACCCCCTGCGGCCCTGCTCTTACCCCCTGCGGCCCTGCTCTTACCCCCTGCGGCCCTGCTCTTACCCCCTGCGGCCCTGCTCTTACCCCCTGCGGCCCTGCTCTTACCCCCTGCGGCCCTGCTCTTACCCCCTGCGGCCCTGCTCTTACCCCCTGCGGCCCTGCTCTTACCCCCTGCGGCCCTGCTCTTACCCCCTGCGGCCCTGCTCTTACCCCCTGCGGCCCTGCTCTTACCCCCTGCGGCCCTGCTCTTACCCCCTGCGGCCCTGCTCTTACCCCCTGCGGCCCTGCTCTTACCCCCTGCGGCCCTGCTCTTACCCCCTGCGGCCCTGCTCTTACCCCCTGCGGCCCTGCTCTTACCCTTGTCCGGTATTTTCCACACTTGCCTGGCCCGACTTGGGCCCCTCCCGGCCTGACTTGGGCCCTTGTCCCGTGTTCTCGGCCCTTGTCCGCCCCTCTGTGGCCTTGTCCCGTGTTCTCGGCCCTTGTCCGCCCCTCTGTGGCCTTGTCCCGTGTTCTCGGCCCTTGTCCGCCCCTCTGTGGCCTTGTCCCGTGTTCTCGGCCCTTGTCCGCCCCTCTGTGGCCTTGTCCCGTGTTCTCGGCCCTTGTCCGCCCCTCTGTGGCCTTGTCCCGTGTTCTCGGCCCTTGTCCGCCCCTCTGTGGCCTTGTCCCGAGTTCTCGGCCCTTGTCCGCCCCTCTGTGGCCTTGTCCCGTGTTCTCGGCCCTTGTCCGCCCCTCTGTGGCCTTGTCCCGTGTTCTCGGCCCTTGTCCGCCCCTCTGTGGCCTTGTCCCGTATTGTCCGCCCCTCTTTGCCCGTGTCCGCCCCTCTTTGCCCGTGTCCGCCCCTCTTTGCCCGTGTCCGCCCCTCTTTGCCCGTGTCCGCCCCTCTTTGCCCGTGTCCGAACCTCTTTGCCCTTGTCCGAACCTCTTTGCCCTTGTCCGAACCTCTTTGCCCTTGTCCGAACCTCTTTGCCCTTGTTTCGTATACTCCGCACTTCTCCACTCCTACTTGCCTTTGTCCGGCCCTCTTTGCCGTTGTTCTCCCCTCTTTGCACTTGTTCGCCCATCTTTGCCTTTGTGTGACCCTCTTTGCCCTTGTCCGCCCCTCTTTGCACTTGTCCCGTATTCTCAGCACTTGTCAGCCCCTCTTTGCCCTTGTCCCGTATTCTCTGCACTTGTCCTCCCCTCTTTGCCCTTGTCCGCCCCTCTTTTTACTTGTCCCGTATTCTCAGCACTTCTCAGTCACTCTTTGCCCTTGTCCGCCCCTCTTTGCCCTTGTCCGCCCCTCTTTGCCCTTGTCCGCCCCTCTTTGCCCTTGTCCGCCCCTCTTTGCCCTTGTCCGCCCCTCTTTGCCCTTGTCCGCCCCTCTTTGCCCTTGTCCGCCCCTCTTTGCCCTTGTCCGCCCCTCTTTGCCCTTGTCCGCCCCTCTTTGCCCTTGTCCGCCCCTCTTTGCCCTTGTCCGCCCCTCTTTGCCCTTGTCCGCCCCTCTTTGCCCTTGTCCGCCCCTCTTTGCCCTTGTCCGCCCCTCTTTGCCCTTGTCCGCCCCTCTTTGCCCTTGTCCGCCCCTCTTTGCCCTTGTCCGCCCCTCTTTGCCCTTGTCCGCCCCTCTTTGCCCTTGTCCGCCCCTCTTTGCCCTTGTCCGCCCCTCTTTGCCCTTGTCCGCCCCTCTTTGCCCTTGTCCGCCCCTCTTTGCCCTTGTCCGCCCCTCTTTGCCCTTGTCCGCCCCTCTTTGCCCTTGTCCGCCCCTCTTTGCCCTTGTCCGCCCCTCTTTGCCCTTGTCCGCCCCTCTTTGCCCTTGTCCGCCCCTCTTTGCCCTTGTCCGCCCCTCTTTGCCCTTGTCCGCCCCTCTTTGCCCTTGTCCGCCCCTCTTTGCCCTTGTCCGCCCCTCTTTGCCTTGTCCGCCCCTCTTTGCCCTTGTCCGCCCCTCTTTGCCCTTGTCCGCCCCTCTTTGCCCTTGTCCGCCCCTCTTTGCCCTTGTCCGCCCCTCTTTGCCCTTGTCCGCCCCTCTTTGCCCTTGTCCGCCCCTCTTTGCCCTTGTCCGCCCCTCTTTGCCCTTGTCCGCCCCTCTTTGCCCTTGTCCGCCCCTCTTTGCCCTTGTCCGCCCCTCTTTGCCCTTGTCCGCCCCTCTTTGCCCTTGTCCGCCCCTCTTTGCCCTTGTCCGCCCCTCTTTGCCCTTGTCCGCCCCTCTTTGCCCTTGTCCGCCCCTCTTTGCCCTTGTCCGCCCCTCTTTGCCCTTGTCCGCCCTCTTTGCCTTGTCCGCCCCTCTTTGCCCTTGTCCGCCCCTCTTTGCCCTTGTCCGCCCCTCTTTGCCCTTGTCCGCCCCTCTTTGCCCTGTCCGCCCCTCTTTGCCCTTGTCCGCCCCTCTTTGCCCTTGTCCGCCCCTCTTTGCCCTTGTCCGCCCCTCTTTGCCCTTGTCCGCCCCTCTTTGCCCTTGTCCGCCCCTCTTTGCCCTTGTCCGCCCCTCTTTGCCCTTGTCCGCCCCTCTTTGCCCTTGTCCGCCCTCTTTGCCCTTGTCCGCCCCTCTTTGCCCTTGTCCGCCCCTCTTTGCCCTTGTCCGCCCCTCTTTGCCCTTGTCCGCCCCTCTTTGCCCTTGTCCGCCCCTCTTTGCCCTTGTCCGCCCCTCTTTGCCCTTGTCCGCCCCTCTTTGCCCTTGTCCGCCCCTCTTTGCCCTTGTCCGCCCCTCTTTGCCTTGTCCGCCCTCTTTGCCCTTGTCCGCCCCTCTTTGCCCTTGTCCGCCCCTCTTTGCCCTTGTCCGCCCCTCTTTGCCCTTGTCCGCCCCTCTTTGCCCTTGTCCGCCCCTCTTTGCCCTTGTCCGCCCCTCTTTGCCCTTGTCCGCCCTCTTTGCCTTGTCCGCCCCTCTTTGCCCTTGTCCGCCCCTCTTTGCCCTTGTCCGCCCCTCTTTGCCTTGTCCGCCCCTCTTTGCCCTTGTCCGCCCCTCTTTGCCCTTGTCCGCCCCTCTTTGCCCTTGTCCGCCCCCTCTTTGCCCTTGTCCGCCCCTCTTTGCCCTTGTCCGCCCCTCTTTGCCTTGTCCGCCCCTCTTTGCCCTTGTCCGCCCCTCTTTGCCCTTGTCCGCCCCTCTTTGCCCTTGTCCGCCCCTCTTTGCCCTTGTCCGCCCCTCTTTGCCCTTGTCCGCCCCTCTTTGCCCTTGTCCGCCCCTCTTTGCCCTTGTCCGCCCCTCTTTGCCCTTGTCCGCCCCTCTTTGCCCTTGTCCGCCCCTCTTTGCCCTTGTCCGCCCCTCTTTGCCCTTGTCCGCCCTCTTTGCCCTTGTCCGCCCCTCTTTGCCTTGTCCGCCCCTCTTTGCCCTTGTCCGCCCCTCTTTGCCCTTGTCCGCCCCTCTTTGCCCTTGTCCGCCCCTCTTTGCCCTTGTCCGCCCCTCTTTGCCCTTGTCCGCCCCTCTTTGCCCTTGTCCGCCCCTCTTTGCCCTTGTCCGCCCCTCTTTGCCCTTGTCCGCCCCTCTTTGCCCTTGTCCGCCCCTCTTTGCCCTTGTCCGCCCCTCTTTGCCCTTGTCCGCCCCTCTTTGCCCTTGTCCGCCCCTCTTTGCCCTTGTCCGCCCCTCTTTGCCCTTGTCCGCCCCTCTTTGCCCTTGTCCGCCCCTCTTTGCCTTGTCCGCCCCTCTTTGCCCTTGTCCGCCCTCTTTGCCCTTGTCCGCCCCTCTTTGCCCTTGTCCGCCCCTCTTTGCCCTTGTCCGCCCCTCTTTGCCCTTGTCCGCCCCTCTTTGCCCTTGTCCGCCCCTCTTTGCCCTTGTCCGCCCCTCTTTGCCCTTGTCCGCCCCTCTTTGCCCTTGTCCGCCCCTCTTTGCCCTTGTCCGCCCCTCTTTGCCCTTGTCCGCCCTCTTTGCCCTTGTCCGCCCCTCTTTGCCCTTGTCCGCCCCTCTTTGCCCTTGTCCGCCCTCTTTGCCCTTGTCCGCCCCTCTTTGCCCTTGTCCGCCCCTCTTTGCCCTTGTCCGCCCCTCTTTGCCCTTGTCCGCCCCTCTTTGCCCTTGTCCGCCCCTCTTTGCCCTTGTCCGCCCCTCTTTGCCCTTGTCCGCCCCTCTTTGCCCTTGTCCGCCCCTCTTTGCCCTTGTCCGCCCCTCTTTGCCCTTGTCCGCCCCTCTTTGCCCTTGTCCGCCCCTCTTTGCCCTTGTCCGCCCCTCTTTGCCCTTGTCCGCCCCTCTTTGCCCTTGTCCGCCCCTCTTTGCCCTTGTCCGCCCCTCTTTGCCCTTGTCCGCCCCTCTTTGCCCTTGTCCGCCCCTCTTTGCCCTTGTCCGCCCCTCTTTGCCCTTGTCCGCCCCTCTTTGCCCTTGTCCGCCCCTCTTTGCCCTTGTCCGCCCCTCTTTGCCCTTGTCCGCCCCTCTTTGCCCTTGTCCGCCCCTCTTTGCCCTTGTCCGCCCCTCTTTGCCTTGTCCGCCCCTCTTTGCCCTTGTCCGCCCCTCTTTGCCCTTGTCCGCCCCTCTTTGCCCTTGTCCGCCCCTCTTTGCCCTTGTCCGCCCCTCTTTGCCCTTGTCCGCCCCTCTTTGCCCTTGTCCGCCCCTCTTTGCCCTTGTCCGCCCCTCTTTGCCCTTGTCCGCCCCTCTTTGCCCTTGTCCGCCCCTCTTTGCCCTTGTCCGCCCCTCTTTGCCCTTGTCCGCCCCTCTTTGCCCTTGTCCGCCCCTCTTTGCCCTTGTCGCCCCTCTTTGCCCTTGTCCGCCCCTCTTTGCCCTTGTCCGCCCCTCTTTGCCCTTGTCCGCCCCTCTTTGCCCTTGTCCGCCCCTCTTTGCCCTTGTCCGCCCCTCTTTGCCCTTGTCCGCCCCTCTTTGCCCTTGTCCGCCCCTCTTTGCCCTTGTCCGCCCCTCTTTGCCCTTGTCCGCCCCTCTTTGCCCTTGTCCGCCCCTCTTTGCCCTTGTCCGCCCCTCTTTGCCCTTGTCCGCCCCTCTTTGCCCTTGTCCGCCCCTCTTTGCCCTTGTCCGCCCCTCTTTGCCCTTGTCCGCCCCTCTTTGCCCTTGTCCGCCCCTCTTTGCCCTTGTCCGCCCCTCTTTGCCCTTGTCCGCCCCTCTTTGCCCTTGTCCGCCCCTCTTTGCCCTTGTCCGCCCCTCTTTGCCCTTGTCCGCCCTCTTTGCCCTTGTCCGCCCCTCTTTGCCCTTGTCCGCCCCTCTTTGCCCTTGTCCGCCCCTCTTTGCCCTTGTCCGCCCCTCTTTGCCCTTGTCCGCCCTCTTTGCCCTTGTCCGCCCCTCTTTGCCCTTGTCCGCCCCTCTTTGCCCTTGTCCGCCCCTCTTTGCCCTTGTCCGCCCCTCTTTGCCCTTGTCCGCCCCTCTTTGCCCTTGTCCGCCCCTCTTTGCCCTTGTCCGCCCCTCTTGCCCTTGTCCGCCCCTCTTTGCCCTTGTCCGCCCCTCTTTGCCCTTGTCCGCCCCTCTTGCCTTGTCCGCCCCTTCTTTGCCCTTGTCCGCCCCTCTTTGCCCTTGTCCGCCCCTCTTTGCCCTTGTCACGCCCTCCCTCTTTGCCCTTGTCGCCCCTTGTCCGCCCCTCTTTGCCCTTGTCCGCCTCCGCCCCTCTTTGCCCTTGTCCGCCCCTCTTTGCCCTTGTCCGCCCCTCTTTGCCCTTGTCCGCCCCTCTTTGCCCTTGTCCGCCCCTCTTTGCCCTTGTCCGCCCCTCTTTGCCCTTGTCCGCCCCTCTTTGCCCTTGTCCGCCCCTCTTTGCCCTTGTCCGCCCCTCTTTGCCCTTGTCCGCCCCTCTTTGCCCTTGTCCGCCCCTCTTTGCCCTTGTCCGCCCCTCTTTGCCCTTGTCCGCCCCTCTTTGCCCTTGTCCGCCCCTCTTTGCCCTTGTCCGCCCCTCTTTGCCCTTGTCCGCCCCTCTTTGCCCTTGTCCGCCCCTCTTTGCCCTTGTCCGCCCCTCTTTGCCCTTGTCCGCCCCTCTTTGCCCTTGTCCGCCCCTCTTTGCCCTTGTCCGCCCCTCTTTGCCCTTGTCCGCCCCTCTTTGCCCTTGTCCGCCCCTCTTTGCCCTTGTCCGCCCCTCTTTGCCCTTGTCCGCCCCTCTTTGCCCTTGTCCGCCCCTCTTTGCCCTTGTCCGCCCCTCTTTGCCCTTGTCCGCCCCTCTTTGCCCTTGTCCGCCCCTCTTTGCCCTTGTCCGCCCCTCTTTGCCCTTGTCCGCCCCTCTTTGCCCTTGTCCGCCCCTCTTTGCCCTTGTCCGCCCCTCTTTGCCCTTGTCCGCCCCTCTTTGCCCTTGTCCGCCCCTCTTTGCCCTTGTCCGCCCCTCTTTGCCCTTGTCCGCCCCTCTTTGCCCTTGTCCGCCCCTCTTTGCCCTTGTCCGCCCCTCTTTGCCCTTGTCCGCCCCTCTTTGCCCTTGTCCGCCCCTCTTTGCCCTTGTCCGCCCCTCTTTGCCCTTGTCCGCCCCTCTTTGCCCTTGTCCGCCCCTCTTTGCCCTTGTCCGCCCCTCTTTGCCCTTGTCCGCCCCTCTTTGCCCTTGTCCGCCCCTCTTTGCCCTTGTCCGCCCCTCTTTGCCCTTGTCCGCCCCTCTTTGCCCTTGTCCGCCCCTCTTTGCCCTTGTCCGCCCCTCTTTGCCCTTGTCCGCCCCTCTTTGCCCTTGTCCGCCCCTCTTTGCCCTTGTCCGCCCCTCTTTGCCCTTGTCCGCCCCTCTTTGCCCTTGTCCGCCCCTCTTTGCCCTTGTCCGCCCCTCTTTGCCCTTGTCCGCCCCTCTTTGCCCTTGTCCGCCCCTCTTTGCCCTTGTCCGCCCCTCTTTGCCCTTGTCCGCCCCTCTTTGCCCTTGTCCGCCCCTCTTTGCCCTTGTCCGCCCCTCTTTGCCCTTGTCCGCCCCTCTTTGCCCTTGTCCGCCCCTCTTTGCCCTTGTCCGCCCCTCTTTGCCCTTGTCCGCCCCTCTTTGCCCTTGTCCGCCCCTCTTTGCCCTTGTCCGCCCCTCTTTGCCCTTGTCCGCCCCTCTTTGCCCTTGTCCGCCCCTCTTTGCCCTTGTCCGCCCCTCTTTGCCCTTGTCCGCCCCTCTTTGCCCTTGTCCGCCCCTCTTTGCCCTTGTCCGCCCCTCTTTGCCCTTGTCCGCCCCTCTTTGCCCTTGTCCGCCCCTCTTTGCCCTTGTCCGCCCCTCTTTGCCCTTGTCCGCCCCTCTTTGCCCTTGTCCGCCCCTCTTTGCCCTTGTCCGCCCCTCTTTGCCCTTGTCCGCCCCTCTTTGCCCTTGTCCGCCCCTCTTTGCCCTTGTCCGCCCCTCTTTGCCCTTGTCCGCCCCTCTTTGCCCTTGTCCGCCCCTCTTTGCCCTTGTCCGCCCCTCTTTGCCCTTGTCCGCCCCTCTTTGCCCTTGTCCGCCCCTCTTTGCCCTTGTCCGCCCCTCTTTGCCCTTGTCCGCCCCTCTTTGCCCTTGTCCGCCCCTCTTTGCCCTTGTCCGCCCCTCTTTGCCCTTGTCCGCCCCTCTTTGCCCTTGTCCGCCCCTCTTTGCCCTTGTCCGCCCCTCTTTGCCCTTGTCCGCCCCTCTTTGCCCTTGTCCGCCCCTCTTTGCCCTTGTCCGCCCCTCTTTGCCCTTGTCCGCCCCTCTTTGCCCTTGTCCGCCCCTCTTTGCCCTTGTCCGCCCCTCTTTGCCCTTGTCCGCCCCTCTTTGCCCTTGTCCGCCCCTCTTTGCCCTTGTCCGCCCCTCTTTGCCCTTGTCCGCCCCTCTTTGCCCTTGTCCGCCCCTCTTTGCCCTTGTCCGCCCCTCTTTGCCCTTGTCCGCCCCTCTTTGCCCTTGTCCGCCCCTCTTTGCCCTTGTCCGCCCCTCTTTGCCCTTGTCCGCCCCTCTTTGCCCTTGTCCGCCCCTCTTTGCCCTTGTCCGCCCCTCTTTGCCCTTGTCCGCCCCTCTTTGCCCTTGTCCGCCCCTCTTTGCCCTTGTCCGCCCCTCTTTGCCCTTGTCCGCCCCTCTTTGCCCTTGTCCGCCCCTCTTTGCCCTTGTCCGCCCCTCTTTGCCCTTGTCCGCCCCTCTTTGCCCTTGTCCGCCCCTCTTTGCCCTTGTCCGCCCCTCTTTGCCCTTGTCCGCCCCTCTTTGCCCTTGTCCGCCCCTCTTTGCCCTTGTCCGCCCCTCTTTGCCCTTGTCCGCCCCTCTTTGCCCTTGTCCGCCCCTCTTTGCCCTTGTCCGCCCCCTCTTTGCCCTTGTCCGCCCCTCTTTGCCCTTGTCCGCCCCTCTTTGCCCTTGTCCGCCCCTCTTTGCCCTTGTCCGCCCCTCTTTGCCCTTGTCCGCCCCTCTTTGCCCTTGTCCGCCCCTCTTTGCCCTTGTCCGCCCCTCTTTGCCCTTGTCCGCCCCCTCTTTGCCCTTGTCCGCCCCTCTTTGCCCTTGTCCGCCCCCTCTTTGCCCTTGTCGCCCCTCTTTGCCCTTGTCCGCCCCTCTTTGCCCTTGTCCGCCCCTCTTTGCCCTTGTCCGCCCCTCTTTGCCCTTGTCCGCCCCTCTTTGCCCTTGTCCGCCCCTCTTTGCCCTTGTCCGCCCCTCTTTGCCCTTGTCCGCCCCTCTTTGCCCTTGTCCGCCCCTCTTTGCCCTTGTCCGCCCCTCTTTGCCCTTGTCCGCCCCTCTTTGCCCTTGTCCGCCCCTCTTTGCCCTTGTCCGCCCCTCTTTGCCCTTGTCCGCCCCTCTTTGCCCTTGTCCGCCCCTCTTTGCCCTTGTCCGCCCCTCTTTGCCCTTGTCCGCCCCTCTTTGCCCTTGTCCGCCCCTCTTTGCCCTTGTCCGCCCCTCTTTGCCCTTGTCCGCCCCTCTTTGCCCTTGTC